>NW_022196904.1:144715046-144727770 GCF_008632895.1 Mastomys coucha
AATTCTTTCAAATTAAATCCAGGAACACATCAAAACCATCATTCATCACTATCAAGTAGGCTTTATCCGGGAATGTAGGGATGGTTCAATATATGGAAATCCATCAACATAATCCACTACATAAAAGATGTCAAAGAAAAAGGTCACATAATCATCTCACTAGATGGTGATATTGCTTTTGAAAAATACAACATTGCTTCATGTTAAGAGATCAGGGATTCATGGAACATATGTAAATATAACAAAAGCAATATATAACAAAGCAACATCCAACATCAAATTGCATGAGGAGAAACTATATGCAACCCCACTAAAATCAGGGACAATATAAGGCTGCCAATGCTTTATCTACTCAATATAGAATTTTAATTTCTAGATAATTAGACAACAGAAGGAGACTTAAAATTAGGACTATTGTCTGCCTCTACCCTGGCTTCTACCTTATGTGACCAGGCATTTCCATGTATTTGTGGAAAAGTGTCAGGGCATTGTCAAGGGAGTGCTGGACCAAAGCCTGGGATCTTTGGAGTTATAGTGGTCTACCTGTCTAAAAAGTTGCATTCAGTGCTGGGGGTGGGGCTACTGTAGGGTAGTAAGCCCACTCTGTGCTCCAGATGGGTTGTACTCATGCACCCATCCAGTAGCTACATACACACACACACACACACACACACACATGCATGCATGCATGTGCACCAGTTTATTTTAATATGCTTTGATTAGCTTATCTACTGTGGACTTCTCATCCTTCCTGAGGCTAGCAAACATTCCCCTCTGGTATTCCAGAATTAACGTCTTTAAAAATCTGTATTTCATCCCTTTTACCCCAGACTCAATCAGAGAAGTGGCCACTTAACAGAATTCTTACATGGCTGGTCCATCCAATACTCCTCCCATGGAGATTCTGCTTATTCCTTCCTTCTTTCTCCCCAACCTGGGCATCCTAAAAGTCTGGCCTCTGTCTGTCCTGCAAAGCCATAGGCTACTGACATCTTTATTTACCAACTGGAGTCAACTGAGGGCAGGATCCCTCAGTGTATTATATGCAGACACCCATGTAAGCAGTTTTGGGGATCCAAATTAACAGGACACAGGCAGCCTTAGGATAAACCCACTTCAGGTGGGCTAACTGCTGAAGAATCAGAGTGGCCACTGCCCTGCTAATTAAATGCAGATTAAACAGCCCTAGGGGATTAATCAACCCTAGGGCACTTTCTGATCATATGTACCCCTAATGTCATAGAGGAAGTCCTCAAAAATTTCCCCTGACTGGTAGATTTCAAATGCTAGACTGACTCACTACCAGTGTCTGCTATTAAGTCACCCCAAGTTCATTTGCTCAGAGCACCTCTCTGAGTCCTGTCACTCTGCTGCCTAACCCAGACCTGGAAATCTCACTGATATAGGACAGCTTGGAAATGTTGCAACACATGCATGGAACCTGGCCAGACCTGACAGATCAACCCTGGCCCATGGAAGACCTCAACATGTACACCAATCAGGTGTGGATATGCAGTGATGACACCAGGCATGCAGGGGAAGCAGTGCTAGACCTTGATTGGATACTGTTGGTGTCTTACCTACCAACTGTCATTTCGCTTAAAGAACAGAACTTAGCCCTCACTGGGGCACTTAACATGGGCAAGAACAAGATGGTTGATTGCCTTAACTAGAAATTTTATGCCATCATTGTAGGCTTCAATTTTTCAAGACCTACTTTAATAAGGATTCTTAAACACTTCAATCTTCCTTTCAGCCCACATACAAGAGATTGGGGAAAGGAAGGGCTAATAGGAAGCAGGGGTTGTGGAGCCTCTCAGAAGTAATTCTTTGGAGAGATCCCAGTATACAACTATACAACTATACAGATGTCTTTTCTTTTGCACATTGTCAATATCTAATAAATTATTAAATTGTTTTCAGTACAATCTTCTTTTATTGATCTATTTTATAAGACTGATTATAGCTAAGCATATGTAATATAATTTTATAATCTAACATGTAGTTTATTTCAAGGTGTACAGTTTGTGTTCTGATATTTTTTTAAATCTCATTTTATTTTATTTATTCTATAATCTTTTTTTATAGTCCAGACTTTGCCCCCCTCCCAATCCACTCTCTGATTGTTTCACATCCCATACCTCTCCCCCTATCTCCAATCAATGTTTCATCCTCCCACCCCCTCAGCCCCCTCTCCTTCCAGATCTCCCCACTCCCTTTGGGCTCAAGTTTCTTGAAGGTCAGGTGACTGTTCTCTGACTGAGTCTAGACCCGATATAATTACAATATTTATCTCATTCCTTTCCTCCATCTAAACCCAGATATATACCCCTTCCAAATCTTCTTCAAATCCATGACTATATTTTTGCAGATTATTATTGTGTTGATGCATATATATGTGTATGTATATACATGTATGTGTGTGTATGTGTGTGTGTATGTATAAGTATATACCTATATATTCTGAAATATGAACTTCTTCATTTGTGCAATGCTATTTGGTTGTATATTTTCAGGGCTGACTCTGACAAATAACCAATTGATGTACATTTTCCTTGGAAAACACACCTCTCATGCTATCAGATTTCATTAGTTACCTATAGTTCCTTGTGTAGGATAGGATTATCTCTTTCATGTAAGAATTTCAGAGTTTCAGGATTCTATTAAGTTCTCTCTTGAATTTTGAATTATTTTTTGCACATATTTGGGAAATAGAGCTCTCGTTTATTCTTCTACCCTTTGACAACAAAATTTTTTGCACCATTTTTGAAGTGAATATTTTTTTTCATTGTGCATTTTTGTCACCTTTGTTAAAAACCAGATGATCAAATCTATAGAATTCTAACACTAGGTTATCTATTCTACTTTATTATATGAATATCATTAATTTGGTGTTGCTTTAGAGGGGAATGACTAAAGATCTGTGAGCAGTATCAA
The DNA here is from genome assembly GCF_008632895.1 of Mastomys coucha. NCBI lineage: Eukaryota > Metazoa > Chordata > Mammalia > Rodentia > Muridae > Mastomys > Mastomys coucha. The sequence continues at coordinate 144,717,984 of NW_022196904.1, forward strand.
AATACTTGTAAGTTGTACTTGAGCATAATAGGAGCTATTGAATCCATGCGTGTGGTAAAGATGAGTGGAGTCTAATAACAACTTTAATGTTTCCAGGTCAATATATGCTTGTCATTATTTTATAGTGCTAGATTGTTATTTGATTTAGTATATTGCACCTGTAGAGTTAAGACAGGCAATAGGTGCAAGTATAAATTAGTAATGTCCATGGCTGGGTGGTGGTGGTGCATGCCTTTAATCCCAGCAGTTGGGAGGCAGAGGCAGGAAGATTTCTGAGTTCAAGGCCATCCTGGTCTACAGAGTGAATTCCAGGACAGCCAGGGCTATACAGAGAAACCCTGTCTCGAAAAACCAAAAAAAAAAAAAAAGATGTCCTGAATACCCACAAGAGTATACGAAGTCCAATTTTACAATAGCTATAAATCAAGAACCAAAGCCTAATGGCAACCAGTTCACAAATCATGAGTATGGCATGGGGTCTGGAGAGATGGTTCAGCTATTAATATGCCTGCCACAAACACATTAAGATCTTAGTAGAAACCCAGCCTCCTTCTAAAAAGCCAAACATGGTGCCTGTACTTGTAATTCTAGTGCCTGGAAAGTGGAGACAAGAGGCTCTCCAGTAGTAAAGGGCTAGACAATCTAGCAGGATCCTTATGTTCCAGGCTCCATTCTTGTGTCTATGACATCTTCAGCCACACTAAAGTGGGTAAATTTTGAGTATCAGGCATAAATTCCTCCTATTAAAACATTCTTAAGTCCAATTAGACAGCTATTGCTTCCTGTCAAGGCATATGTATGTCTGCTGGAGACTTGGAGATATTTTGCTATGCTGGTCATTGTAGTTCTAATGTTTTATGGCTCTGTGGGCCATTCATTACACTTTTCCCTTAGCTGCTTTCACATCACTTTATGCTATGAGTTAGATCTGAGAGAGAGGAAAGTTCCAAGTGAATTCTAGCTTGATTTCTCTAAGCTCAGTGCCCAAAGCCTTATTACCTTCAACAACAGGATTTCACCCTTAAATTCTAGGAGGCACTCAAGGAAAATCCCAATAATCTATAGCATTCAGGAGAGTCTTATGGACCCATACACATATTATCAATAACTAGGAGAAACCAAGTCTTGTCTCTTTCATTTTGTTAGGTAGTTTATGGCTCTTGGAAGAACATTATTCTCTTGTGTGGCATTATTCAATTTAAACTGTATATGCTTCTCTCAATCTCTCTCTCTCTCTCTCTCTCTCTCTCTCTCTCTCTACTTATCTATCTATCTCTTTCCCTCTCTCTCTTTTCGTGTGTGTGTTTAATCAATTATTGTATGTATTTACATTCTAGACATTGCCCCACTCCTGGTTCTCTTTCCCACAGTTTCTCATGTCATTCCCTTTCCTTGCCACCTAGAGGATGCTCCCCCTTGGCATTTCCTTTACCTGGGGCCTAAAGTCTGTCAAGGATGAGGCACTTCTTCTCCCACTAAGGCCAGATCAGGCAGCACTCTGCTATATATGTGTGGGGTCCTCAGAAGAGTCTTTGTATACTTCCTGGTTGGTAGCTTAGTCACTGGGAACTCTTATGCATCCAGGTTACTTAGATCTGCTGGTCTTCCTATGGAGTCATCACCCCTTTAGCTCCTCCAATTTTTCCCCTAGCTATGCCATATGGGTGTCTGTCTTCACATCAATGGTTGGATGTAAGTATCTATGTCTGTCTCAGTCAGCTACTGGTAAGGCCTCTTAGAGGATAGCTGTGATAGGCTCCTATTTTCAGTCTCTTCTCCATTTTTGTCCCTGCAGTTCATTTAGACAGGATCAATTCCCAGGACTCAATTAGGATGACTTTAGCCAAAATGCCAAAGGGTAGGAAGAGGCAACTTGAAAAGACCACCTCTTGTACATAAATAAGGCCCCAAGTGGAAAGACAGTTTTAACAACCTACTGTCAAAATGTCTGTATGTATACATCTTATATAAGCCTTTAAAATATTTTTTATCTCTTTCAAATATTCTTAAATGTATTTATTAAAACTTCTAATTACTTCCTTTTTGGTACCTACTTTCTTTTCCCCAATTAGAGTCTCATTCTTATTTTTGCTGTTTCTAAGTTCAAAATCCTGTTTTTATAATACTGATAAAATTAATATTTAAATAAATGTCATGAGTAAAGTGGCATAATTATTTTATGAGTCATAACAACATCTGGGTTTTTAAAAATTTGTTATATTTAGAATTTTCATAAAACCTTTTTTAAACCTCAAGACTAGAAAACAAAAACAGGGAAGATGAGATTTTCTTTTATCTGTAGTTCTAAGGCTTTGATTTCCCCAAACTTTTTCGGAAGAAGCCCTTTTTTATTTACTCACTGAAACTTTATGAACAATTTATATTCATTTTAAATTATGTAAATATTTTGAATTGTATCTTGTTAGAAACTTGCAAACTAATCTTATTTAATTATTCCAAACAGTTGTATAATGAATAATTTCTCAACCTTTGAGAAGTTCAAATTCAAGGATAAAATAAATGCTAATTTTCAGTCATAGAAGAACTCATTTTCAACTTGGTATAAATTATGATGTGAACATTTTATTTTATACTTGAACTGCAAACAGAGAACAAACAAGTTTAAATATGGCATTAAAAAATATAGGAGTATCCCACACCAAATTAGTCCTGTAAGTAAATTACTATACCTATAGCGGCCTCTTCTTACAGAAATTTACTCAATCATCATAACACAAAAACAGATAAATTAAAAGAAGAAAGGAAAGAAAAGCACCAGTCTTCTCATTAAATGGTCCTGGGGAGATGCATTACACACAGGTAACAAACCTACTCTCCTCTATCATACTTGTTGAAAAAAAAACTCATGTGAACATAGATTTAAAACTAAGCACCTAGTCCTGAGATTCTTCACCTACCAGAAATAAATCAATGTTTGGAATACTTGAACAGTAAGAAATATTTTTCTATTGAACAGGGTTCCGATAGTATAAGAAATAAAAGTAAAGCTATATTGAATGTTAAGTGGTTATAAATTAACAATGTTGTATGCAAATAAGAAACAAATGAGAAAACATTAAAATATGTTGATAAAAATTTAATAAAGTGACTGACTAAAGAATAATAGGTAAAGTTAAAATTAGAATTAGTTTAAATTGACATTTAATTATATTTTGAGTTTAAAATGAATATAAAGTCTGCCCTAAGACCTCAAATCCTTCCTGTCTTCCAGGATGTCTTCCCCAATCAGGAATACAGGAATGAGTCTTGCTGCAATACCCAAGCCAGCTGGCACCCACAACGAGCCCAGTAGACAAAGTATCTGTATTGCTCTGTTAATCATGAACACCTATGGCTTTCTGGTCTGCACCTACTCATGCACCCTGCCCCAAAACCCAGCCTGCCTGCTTCCCAGAACGTATGCTCTATCCAGGAACACAGGAGGCTTGCCTAACCAGATGCAGCACTTCCTGAATACCAGGTAGCCTGCTATAGCCCAGGTCACAAAGCTCTACCTGCCTATATGGACGCCTTCTCCAATCTAAGATACCCAGGCCATTTAACACCAGAGATAACCATATGGCTAAAGATAAGTGCAAGAACAGAAGCCAATAAAAGTTAGCACCATCAGAATCCCATTATACCACAGCAAGCTCTGGGTACTCTAACTCACCTGAAGAACAAGATTCTGAAATAAACTTCCATCTCATGATTGAGTCCATTGAAATAATTCAATTTTCCTGTTTTTTTTTCTTTGTTCAGCCATGTTTTTTTACCTATAAAATTTATAATTTTATTTATACATTTATTTATTAGTTTGTTTTTATGTTTGTTTTATTTCTTTTTTTGTTGGTTAGGTTATTTCTTTACATTTCTAATGTGACCCAACTTCCCAGTTTTAACTCCACAAACATGCTATCCTATTCCCCCTTCCCATGCTTTTATGACAGTGCTTCCCACAAGCCCACTTACCAACCCTTGCCTCACCACCCTAACATTCCCCTACACTGGGACATCAAGTCTCCAAAGGACCAACAGCCTCCCATTAATTCCAAACAAGGCACTTTTCTGCTACATATGCAGCTGGAGCCATGGGTCCCTCCATATGTTCTCTTTGGTTGGTGGTTGAATCCCTGGGAATTCTGGGAGTCTGGTTGGTTGATATTGCTCTTCTTCATATGGAGTTGCAAAATATCATCCTGAGTGAGGTAACCCTCACAAAAGAACATACATGTTATGTGCTCACTCATAAGTGGATATTAAACCAAAAGCTTGGTATACCCATGATACAACTCACAGACCATATGAAGCTCAAGAAGAAGTAATGCCAAACTGTAGATGCTTCAAAGCTACTTAGAAGGGGATACAAAATTGTCACAAGAGGTAAAATGAGGGAGGAACATAGGAGGAAGAGAGGAAGGGGTTGTTAAAAGGGGCAGGATCAGATATGTGAGGTGAGGGGAGAAGTACAGAGGGTCAGGAAATTCAGTGGAAGTGTGTAGCAGTGGGGGATGAGGAACTGATGGTAGCCACTAGAAATCCCCAGATGTCAGCAAAGCAAGAGGCTCCCATGACCCAGTGAAGATGACATTAGTGGAAATACCCAACAAAGTGGACAGAGAACTTTTAGAAACCATATCCAGAGGTTAGGCACAGCTCCTGGTAGAGGGATGGGGCCACACTCCCATCTCAAAAATATTAAACCAGAATTAGCCTTGTCTAAAAAAAATTCAGGAACAAAGAGTGGAGCAGAGACAGAAGGAAAAGCCATCCAGAGACTGTTCCACTTTGGATCCATGCAATCTGTAGACACCAAACCCAGACACTATTGCTGTTGCCAAGAAGTGCTTGCTGAAAGGAGCCTGGTATAGCTGGCCCCTGAGAGGTACTGCCAGAGCCTGACCAATACAGATGCAGATGCTCACAGACAACCATCAGACTGAGCACAGGTACCACAATGTAGGAGTTAGAGGGAAGGAACAGAGGAGCTCAAGAGGTTTGTAACCACAAAGGAAAAACAATATCAGCTATGTTTGTAATATATTTTCTATGTCCTTCATTTCTTCATTTAAGTTTATTCAAAGCATTATTATTTAGGTGTTATTTTCTTATTTTTATTTAATTTTTGTTTGTTAATAAAGAAACCATAGTAGAGTTTGTGTTCATTATTTTATCTTGTAACTTTCCTAAATTTATTAGTTATAATGAGTTTTGTGAATGGAATTTCTAGTATTTACTCTTCAAAACAAGATGCTAAAAATACATAGAAACCTTTATTTTTTCTCTTCTGATTTGGGAAATAGACAATGCAGGCATACATAAAAATATTCATTGCAGCCTACAAATTGGAGTAACCACCAGTTGCAGATAAATTTTAAGGAAATAGGAAAGGGAATGTAGAGATGGCCTATGGAGTCAGAGCACTTGCCTCCTTAAAAAGGAGCATAGTTTGATTTCTACCACTTACATAGCATTCACAACAGTTTGAATCTCTGGTTCAAAGGAATTCAACACAATATTCTAGGCTATGTAGGCACAAAACATACAAACATATTGCAGGCAAGCATTTTTGTACATAAAGTAAAATAAGTATTTAAAAAGTATATTTTAAATGAAAAATGAGGGGAAATTATACCAATGTTATGATTATAAGGTAAATAGTTTTTTATCTTTGTTATTGTTTGTTTGTTTTACACAGGAAATGTGCCCCAAGATCATCTCACATCACTTCATTTTTTTTATTAGATATTTTCTTTATTTACATTTCAAATGGTATCTCCTCTCCTAGTTTCCCTTCAGGGGAAAAAAAACCTGTTCCATCCCTCCTCCACCTAATCACCAATCCACCCTCTCTTGCATCCTGGCACTGGCATTACCCTACAATGGGACATAGGACTTTGCCCTTCACAGGACAAAGGGCCTCTCCTCCCATTGATGACTGACTAATGCTATACATTTGCAGCTGAAGCCATGAGTCTCACTATGTGTACTCTTTCGTTAGGAGTTTAGTTCCTGGGAACCCTGAGGGTACTAGTGAGCTCCTATTGTTGTTCGTCTTAAGGAGCTACAAACCCTTCAACTCCTTGGGTCCTTTCTCTAGCTCCTTCAGTGGAGAAGCTGTGTTCAGTCCATTGGATGGCTGTGAGCCTCTACTTCTGTATTAGTCAGGCTGGCACTGGCAGAGCCTCTCAAGAGACAGCTATATCAGGCTCCAGTCAGCCAGCACTTGCTGGCATCCACAATAGTGTCTGGGTTTGATCATTGACTATGAGAAGGATTTTCAGGTGGAGCAATATCTGGATTGACCTTCCTTCAGTCTCTGCTCCATAGTTTGTCTCTACATCTCATTCCATGGGTATTTTGTTCGTCCTTCTAAGAAGGATCAAAGTATCCACACTTTGGTCTTCCTTCTTGAGTTTCTTTTGGTTTGTGGATTGTATTTTGGCTATTCTGAGCTTCTCGGCTAATATCCACTTGTCAGAAAGTAGATACCATATATGTTCTTTTGTGATTGGGTTACTTCACTCAGGATGATATTCTACAAATCCATCCATTTGTCTAAGAATTTCATAAATTCATTGTTTTTAATAGCTGAGTAGAACATCATTGTATAAATGTACCACATTTTCGGTATTTATTCTTCTGTTATATCCATCTTCTGGCTATTATAAAAAAAGGCTGCTACGAACATAGTGGAACAATGTGTCCTTATTACATGTTGGAGAATCTTCTGGTTTCCAGTTTCTATAGTACTCCTTCACATGCAATAACTGTGTACTGACTATTTTGTCATCTCCTGGGAGCTTTTTCTTCTTTTGATTTGTCCTGTCCAATTTCAGTGTGATAAATTTTGTTTTATATTAGTATAATGTAATTTGTTATATTTTTAAAGGAAGGAAAGAAGCAAGGAAGGAAGGAAGGAAGGAAAGAGGAAATGAAAGAAAGAATATTAACTTAGCTGCTAGGGAAAAAGATAACAACATATCTGTCATTTATACTTATTTATATTTTCTGGAGAGAAAAATATGTTTCTCTAATTGAATTATACTGGGTATATCAACAAATCCAAATATGATTTCATGTTCATGAGTAGTTGACTAACAAAAAATGGATACTACAAGTTTTTCATGTGTTTATGTGGGTATGCTTATATTGGGTTACAGTTTGGTGTTTTGTTTTGTTTTGTTTTTGGAAGATGTGTTGTGGTTTTTTTTGGTTTTTGTTTGTTTGTTTTGTTGTTGTAATGGGTTTGAGTTCATGAATTTGGTGAATAGTGAAGAGGGTAAAGTTGGGAGATGGAAAGATTATGAACAAAGTTCATTAGATTATGGAAAGATTATGAACAAATTTAAAATTTAAAATTATTTTAATTTTATTAATCATTCTTGTTTACAACTCAAATGACTCCCTTTATCAGTTACTTCTCTAAAACATTCCCATCCCATCTGTCCTCTCCCTATTCCTCTTTGCTTCTCTGAGGGTACTCCGCCATCCACTCACTCAATCCTTCCCTACTGGTTGAGCATCCCACTAGGGTGGGACATCAAACCTCCACAATACCAAGGACCTCCCCTCCCATGTCAGACAAGGTCAGCTTCTTCTACACATGCATCTGGAACCCTGGATTCCTCCATATATACTCCTTGGTTAGTATTCTAGTCCTTGAGAGCACTGGGTGGTCTGGGCAGCCAACATTGCTCTTGACATTGTTCTTCCTATGGGGTTGCAAATCCCTGCTTCACTTCTCCAGCCAGCTCCCAACCAGGGTCCCTGAGCTCAGTCTGATGATTGGCTGGAGCATCCACATCTGCATTGGTCAGGTACTGGCAGAACCTCCCAGGGGAAAGACATACCAGATTCCTCTTGGCAACAGCAACAGTGTAGAGGTTTGTTATCTACAGACAGGATTCCTAGATGGAGCAGTCCCTAGATAGCCCTTCCTTCATTATCTGCCCCATTTTTCCCTGTCTTTAATTTTAACAGGAACATTTCGGAGTTAAAAACATTGAGATGGGGGGGGAGGGGTGCCTATCACTTGACTGTGGGTCATTCCTATGTATTGGAGGTGGTTTCTACAGGGTCTATCTCCACTTTGCTGTACATTTCAGCTAAAGTCATCCACATTGGGTCCTGGGAGCCTCTCACTTACCAGGCTTAGGGGACCCCACACATTGGGAAAAGATCTTTTTGAACCCAACATCCAATAGAGGGTTAATATCCAAAATATACAAAGAACTGAAGAAGATATTTGGTTCTCTGAACTTCAGAGAATGTGGATTATGTGGGTGTGCTTATATTTGGTACTCTGAACTTCAGAGAACCAAATAACCCCATTAAAATGGGGCAAAGAGCCAAAAAGCGTTCTCAATTGAGGAATCTTTAATGGCTGAGAAGCACTTAAAGAAATGTTCAACATCTTTAGTCATCAACAGAAGGCAAATCAAAACCACCCTGGGATTCCACCTCACAACACGCAAAATGGCTAAGATCAAAAACTCAGGTGACAGCAGATGCTGACAAGAATGTGGAGAAAGAGGAACACTCCTCCATTGCTGGTGTGACTGCAAGCTAGTAAAACCACATTGGATATCTATCTGGTATTTCCTCACAAAATTGGAAATAGTTCTACATGAAGACTCAGCTATACTTCTGCTGGGTATACACCCAAAAGATGCTCCAATATATAACAAGGACACATGGCCCACTATGTTCATAGCAGCCTTATTTGTAATAGCTAGAGGCTGGAAACAACCCAGATGAATGGATACAGCAAATGTGGTACATTCACACAATGGAGCACTACTCAGCTATTAAAACCAATGACTTCATGAAATTCACAGGCAAATGGATAGAACTAGGAAATATCATCCTAAGTAAAGCAAACCAGACAAAAAAGAACACACATGGTATGCACTCACTGATAAGTGGATATTGGCCCCAAAGCTCTCAGTGACCATGATACAACCCACAGACCATTTGGAGTTTAGGAGGGGGGAAGACCAGAGTGTGAATGCTTCAGTCCTACATAGATAGATGAACAATATGATTGCTAGAGTTGGAGGGAAGGGGGTCTTGGAGGGAGAGAGGAGGTGGAGATAAAAATGGAAGCAAGATCAGGTACTGGAGCCGTTGGGAACAAGGTACAGAAGGACAGGAAAACAAACAAAAATTATTTTAAATAATAAAAATACTTTTAAAAATAAAGAAATAATTTAAAAAGAACAACTCTTACCCTGAAAACAAAGCTGAAGAGTACTGTGAGTTTTCTCTATTGTATCACCTGCTTTCTATTCCATTTTATCCAAATTATTGGTCAATTTTAGATTAAATTTATATATATATATATATATATATATATATATATATATATATATATATTATTTGTTTCTTTGGTTTTATTCTTTAATCTTTTTTATAGTATAGTGTTTAGTCTCCTTCTGGTACACCCTCTGGATGGTTCCATATCCCATACCTCTTCTCCCTATCTCCAAAAGGATGACCACACCAACCCACATCCACCACATTAGACATTCCCATTTCCTGGGGCCTCAAGTCTTTTGAGGGTTAGGTGCATCTTCTCTCACTGAGTCAAGACCAGTCAGTCTTCTGCTGTATATATGTAATGGGCCTCATATAAGGGGGTATAAGCTGCCTGTTTGGTGGTTCAGTGTCTGAAAAGTCTTGGGACTCTAGGTTAATTGAGAATGCTGGTTCTCCTGTAGTGTTGCCCTCCTTCTCACTTCTTCCATCTTTTCCATAATTCATTCACAAGGGTCACCAGCTTCTG
>NW_022196904.1:144728683-144730508 GCF_008632895.1 Mastomys coucha
ATAGGTTGCTTTTCACATTCAGATGGTCAGACCACATTGCTAAAGAAAATACCTATAGGATTCAAAGAACATAGACAAATTTTTTGACATCATTTTAGTATAAGCTGAGGAGGCCAGACTAGGCTAGAAAACTATGTGGATAGGAGGTAGGCAAGATGTTGAGGTTTGTGGGAAAGCATAAACAGATAGAACATGTAGAGTCACCTGGATACACTCTGGAGAAGAAAGTGAGATGTTTGGTAGGTGAAATAGTTAGATAAAGCACAGAAACAAACTGTGGACAAGCAAGTTAGTAACGTTATGTGCTTTGCCTCACTACAGGTCCATCTCCCTTTTATTTTCCTTTTAGCTTTAGTGTTATTCAAAGTTTCTTTCTCTACATTGAATTCCACTGACAAGTCTTAGGTGGTCTTCACTATTTCCATCTGCCTTCTGTTTCTGTTTTCATTACTTAGGTGTTTACTCTTGCTAAGGCATTTATTTTTAATTTCACTAAACTTTTTATCTGTATCTTCTTTGAACTATTTGAATTCTTTGATGGATCTTATAATTATTCTGAAAAATTCTGTATCCTGGGGTTCATAGGATTTTAAGAAAAAAATATACTAGCTTGATCTTGCACATTTTTGGTGTATTTGAAATGATATATGTTCAAGTGGATTTTTTAGTTGTAAGTCTGATTTTACTTCAACATTATGGGGCATATGGGAGCTTTAGTTTAGAGTTTGATAATGTTTTCAGTGGAATCAGATGAGTTCCACATACGGAATAGACATGGGGTTCAGTAGACTTATATGTGGAGCTGTATCTGGCTTAATGGAAGCTCTTCATGATATAGAAAGTTTCTGTGGTTGTCGGATAGCTAGAGAGATACCTAACTATATCCAAGACATTTCTCTGCTATAGACAGAGGAGGCCAGACTAGGCAAGGATAATATGTAAGTAGAACACAGGCATAATGTGGAGTTTGTTGGAGAGATATGAACAGATAGGACAGAGAGAATCACCTGGCTAGGATTTGGAGAAGTAATTGGGATGTTCGATGGGTTGAGCATTTGTATGAAGTACAGAAGCAAACTGTTACAAGGTTACAAGTAGAGTGCATCCAGGTGAAAACCTAGAATTTAGCAGCAGTGCAGGTCTGGTTTATCAAACTAAATAGGGAGATAGAGAAAAGGACAGAGCCTAGATCTGGAGATTTTCAGAGAAAGTCTCAATATAGATATCAGGTGGACTCTCAAGGGTAAACCCTAGGGAAGAATGTGGGAAAACTTTAACTTTTAAATGCATAAGTAAAAGAACATATACTCAAATGACATGTGTTATAATGAGACATAAGGGTATTTTCTTTGCAAAGCTTAATTTGAAAGAAAAAAGTATCCTCGGGACATCCCAACTTTTGAAATAAATCTTACATCAGAATGCTTGAATAAGTGGTAAAAGTTTCCTATACAGAAGTTTTAATGAGGGTTTTTATTTTTAGATGTGATTGATGACTGGAGCCTCTTTCCTATATGCTCCTATTTTCCCATGTTTTCATGAGCACTGTTATACAAATTGCAATCACTATTCTGTGATGTCTCCATCAAGGTAAAGCTGAAAAATAAGTATGAATTCATACATCTCCAGAGACATACTACTTCCCTCTGAGATATGTATATAGCTTATAATCTTTTCCTTGATACAAGCAATATTAGAAGACCAAATTGTAATCCACGGCAGAGCTCAACCTATGGAGAAGCTGAAGAGTAAGTTAGTTTCTTCTGGGAAACAGATGTTGAATCAATACTTTGGATAAGAAATATTTCACTTTTAAGTATCAGTT
>NW_022196904.1:144731447-144732125 GCF_008632895.1 Mastomys coucha
ATTACAAGTAACAAGTCCTTTGTGGGTTACTGAAATAAATATTATTATATACCTGAAAACTGAAAAAAAGAAGCAAACCCTCTAGTTTTTAAATAAGGAACCCTATTGACAGCAAAGAAATAAGCATCTCCATTTGAACTATTCCCTGATAAATGACTTATTAAGCCCACAACTACTCAGCATTCACTTTAAGCTTTTTCACATTGGATGTGTGAACATATGAGTTAGAGAACTTTGTTATACCTAAAAATCTCATAGTGAGTTCCATATATAATATTTTTTATTTCCTTATTTTGTCTTAGAAGTCTGCTGTAATTATCATGAAACACAGATGCATAATATTTCAGAAGTCACTGAATTTATCCTTGTGGGATTATCAGATGCTCCAGGCCTACAGATCCCTTTATTTATCATCTTCATTTTTATTTATTTGACCACATTGTTTGGTAACCTTGGCATGATTGGGTTGATTCTCTTGGACTCTCGCCTCCACACTCCTATGTACTTTTTTCTCAGTAACCTCTCATTGGTGGACTGCGTTTATGCCTCAGCTGTCACTCCGAAGGTAATAGAAGGGTTTCTCACTGAAAACAAGATCATATCCTACAACGCATGTGCTACACAGATGTTCTTCTTAATAGGATTTGCAATTACTGAAGGTTTTCTCTTGGCATCAAT
>NW_022196904.1:144733507-144734127 GCF_008632895.1 Mastomys coucha
ATATATATATATATATATATATACATATATATATATAGTGGTGTCTTGGACACCACTCAGATATTTATTGCTATACCTGTTAAGCTATTTGTTCATGTCTTATTTAAACACATTTCATTCTTTCATAAATTATTGAGTTTTCTTTAAATTTTTGTGTCCTCAAGTTTATCCAGGTAATTCTCAATAGAAGACCTTGGTATAGGAGCAGAGATTTCAGGAGAAGTATGTTTTTGGCTTTACATACTGTTTTTGGTTTTATAATGATTTCTGAGCATATGGCCTTTTTTGTGCACTGCATGCCAGATATGAGATTCTGGGCTATGTGGCATGTGTAAACCCTGAGATCTGGAGATGGCATAAAGAGGTAAAACTCAAGGAGCTTCTTAAGCTTCATCTACATTCAGACGTAAAACCAGGTAATTTGGATATAATGAAAGTGGTTTAGGATAAAGAAGCAAGTCAGACTGTACAAAGGATGTAAGCTCTGTCTGATATTTGAGGCTAGTTCAGGCATGAGGAAGTGGAATGAAAGCAGAGAGGAAGCGCAGAAGCAGATATGTTGGCTATGGTTTCCCTGCAGGCAAGGGATCATGTGAGATTTAAAATAAAGTTAACAGGCT
>NW_022196904.1:144734722-144740542 GCF_008632895.1 Mastomys coucha
TTGGGCATTTCATCTAAAGTCCCTCCATTGAGTCCTGAGAGTCTTTCATCTCTCAGGTCTGATTTAATTTTTAATTCATTTCTTTGTAAATTTCATACATGAGCACTGTCATCATATTATTTACTACCCTCCTTCTCTTTTTCTTCATTCCACCCATACACTTCCTCTCAAATTCATGACTACCCTTTCTTTTATGCATGTATATACACATATGCATATATGGCTGACCTAACCAATAGGGATTAGAATAACTATTGGAGGTTTGTCCCAGGAGTAAACTGATTCTTCTTCTTTCAGTATGCATTTCCATTCTTTATAATTTTATCTAACAATTTCTACTAGAAATTTTAGGTTACTAATAAGTAATATTTCTGATTTGCCTAATGGAAATAAAATACAAAATGATTAGAGCATTGAAAATGCTAGATTGTCATTCAGAAAGCATTTCTGTTAAAGTTTTCTTGTAGTCTTCTTGTTGTATTAAGTTTCCTGGTATGACTGAACACTAATTTTATATATGCTTGTATTCATTCTAATTTTACTGTTTTATAAAATTTTAATTCAGTCATGTTTTTGTAATTAATATTTTGCATGTTCTTCCTTCTTTATTTAAGATTATTCAAAGTAACTTATTATTTTGATGTTATTATAATTGATATTGATTCCTTAATATTCTACATGGATTATGAATTATTAATAAAGGTAAACACAATTGGATTCATGTTCATTTTATCTTGTACCTTTCCTGCATTTATTAGCTATAATAAGTTTTAGTAGAACTTCTAATATTTATTATTTATAAGGTTGTACTCACTGTACATTTATTTTTCCCTTCTGCTTTGGATTCTATCCAAGCTACATGTATCAAAATGTCACATCATAATATAGAAATCATTCCAACAATTATGTACCAATAACTTTTAAGAAAATAAGAGAAGGTCTGTAAGGATTATTCAAAAATTAAAAGCACCTGCTCCTGTGTAGAAGAGCAAGGTTTTGTTTTTAGCACCTAGTGGCAGCTCACAACTGTTTATAACTCATTTCAAGGGAATTCTGCATATTCTTCTGCCCTCTGAAGACAACATACAACTGTTTTTAATTCATTTCAAGGGAATTCTGCTCATTCTTCTGCCCTCTGAAGACAACATATACTCTGATAACATCTAGACATGGATGCAGGCATGATTCATATAGATCAAATAATGTTTTTAACTTATTAGTTCCTTGTGAGTTTCACACTATGCACCCCAATCCTTCTCATTTCCCCTTCTTCTCATACTCACCCTCTGACCTTGCAAACTTGCACACAACAGAAGAAATAAATTCTCATTGTGGAAGCTTTAGTGTGGTGCAGTGTGTCCAATAATATACCCTTTTCTATACATACTTCTTTGTTTTTAAATGTTCTTTGCAATGACTAATTGGTCTGGTGCAATTCCATTGTCTTCTGCTATATTATCAATACAGAAAATTCACTGAGACTTCTCTTGGGTATCCTGTTGCTGGCCTATTCATGGAGGTCCTGTAGTTTTTTATTGTTAGGACCAGCTCTGTCACACACCCCAGCAGTTCATAGATGGTGTATATGTTGAGGTATGCCAAATCAAAACTCTGAATCTATGCCTGAGAAGTATCTGAACTGGCCAGCTATCCCGCTTTCCTTATTTCCATAACTTCAGGCCAGCTTCCCCACAACCCCTGCAACCAGGGCCATCTATACTTTGCTGCCCAGGTGAGATGCAGGGTCTGCTCTGCTGAGTGTGGCAGCAATGCTGATATGACCATTTCTCCCAGAATCATGGGGCCAACTCTTCTACCTGCCATAAAGTGTGAGGGAGAAGGGAGAAGAGGAGAGCTTCTCTCTTTCATCCAAACAGTTGCCCAGTAGACAAAATGCAGCGCTGCCTCTCCCATCCTCTGAGGCCTGGACACCTTCAAACATACATCCAGCACCAGCTGTATTGTGGTTCCCAGGTGAAGGACAGTGATAGCTCTCTTGATCAGATGGCCTTGAGGCCCGCTTTCCTGCCTACCATGGGTGGCAAGGAGTGAGAGGGGAGTGATATCTCTCTTTCCCATGTCACCACATTGCAGAAAATTGGCAGGGCCACTTTTCCATGCTTATACCTCAGGGCTGGCTTATTCAAGAACCTATCAGTCAGGGTCAGCACTACAGCTCTCCTAAGTGATAGAGCTGATGAAAGGCAGGGCCATCTTGCCTGCCCTCATGACCCCAGGGCTATGACCCCACCTGCCACTGGTAATAAGGGGTGAAGGAGGAAGATGAAGATATATTTCTCCTGTCCATGCCACTATATGAGAGATGAGTGGTTGGACCATCTCTCCCACATTTATATCATCAGGGCTGGCTCACACTCAGCATGTGTAATGCACTGAGCTCTTCTTCCAAGTACTGCAGCTAGCTAGGGGAATGGTCAACTCTGCTGCTTTCATGCATCCAGGGCCATATGTCCCATGATGCATAGGTGAATGATGAGGACAATTCTGCACAGCCCTCAGACAAAAACATGTTCCTAGGCAGCAGTCCAGATTAGAGATATCTGTCTGACCTTTGAGGGCAACAGACCAGTGCTACTACAGTGCAATGGATCCAGACATCTTGTGATGTCATTCTTAATTATTCTTAGTACTTATCATTCTCTTTATCTATTTACTGTTCCTTCTCTTTCTTTTTTTAATTAGATATTTTCTTTATTCATGTTTCAAATCATATCTCCTTTCCCAGTTTCTTATCCAGAAAAACAAAACAGAACAAAACAAAAAGAAATACTCTTCCTTCACCCATCCCACTGCTCACCAACCCACCCTCTTCTGCTTCCTGGCCCTGGAATTTCCCAACACTGTGGCATAGAACATTCACAGGACCTAAGGCCTCTCCTCCCATTGATGACCAACTAGGCTATCCTCTGTTATAAATATGCTGCTGCAGCCATGAGTCCCACCATGTGCATTCTTTGGTTGGTAGTAATCCCTGGGAGATCTGAGGGTACTAGTTAGTTCATATTGTTGTTCGTCCTAAGGGGCTGCAAATCCTTCAAGTCCTTGTGTCCTTTCTCTAGCTCTTTCATTGGAGACACTGTGCTCAGTGCAATGGATGGCTGTGAGCCTCTACTTCTGTATTAGTCCCTCGCTGTCAGAGTCTCCCATGAGACAGCTATATCAGACTCCTGTCAGCCAGTACTTGCTGGCTTCTATAATAGTGTCTGGGTTTGATGACTGAATATGGGAAGTATTCCCAGGTTGAGCAGACTCTGAATTGTCCTTCCTTCAGTCTCTGCTCCATAGTTTGCCTCTACAACTCCTTCCATGGATATTTTGTTCCCCCTTCTAAGAAGGATTGAAGTATCCATATTTCCGTCTTCATTCTTCTTGAGTTTCTTGTGGTTTTTGGATTGTATTTTGGGTATTCCAAGTTTCTGGGCTAATATCCACTTATCAGAGAGTACATATCATATGTGTTCTTTTGTGATTGGGTTACCTCACTCAGGATGATATTGTCCAGATCCATCCATTTCCCTAAGAATTTCATAAATTCATTGTTTTTAATAGGTGAGTAGTACTCCATTGTGTAGATGCACCACATTTTCGGTATTCATTCCTCTGTTGAGGAACATCTGGGCTGTTTCCAGTTTCTGGTTATTATAAATAAGGCTGCTATGAACATAGTGGAACATGTGTCCATATTACATGTTGGAGCTTCTTCTGGGTATATGCCAAGGAGTGGTATAGCTGGGTCCTCTGGTATTACTATGTCCTATTTCCTGAGGGAACACCAAACTGATTTCCAGAGTGGTTGTACCAGCTTGCAATTCCACCAGCAATGACGGAATGTTCCTCTTTCTCCACAACCTCACCAGCATCTGTTGTCACTTGAGTTTTTTATCTCAGCCATTCTGACTGGCGTGAGGTGGAATCTCAGGATTGTTTTGATTTACATTTCCCTGTTGTCTAAGGATGTTGTACATTTCTTTAGGTGATTCCTGAACATTCGAGATTCCTCAGTTGAGAATTATTTGTTTTGTTCTGTACCCCAATTTTAATAGGGTTATATGGTTCTCTGGAATCTACCTTTTTGAGTTCTTTGAATATTTTGGATATTATCTCTGTATTGGATGTAGGATTGGTAAAGATCTTTTCCCAATCTGTGGGCTGCCATTTTGTCCCATTGACAGTGTCCTTTGCTTACAGAAGATTTTCAAAATCTTGAGGTTCCATTTGTCAATTGTTGATCTTAGAGCATAAGCTATTGGCATTCTTCATTGATTAAACTGGTATTTATTGACCTGGCAAGACCTAGTAAGAGCTTCTTGATATCTAGGGACTGGATGTTACCAATAATATTAAAGTGAAGGCTGTTCATGAATTCAAGAGAAATGTATGTTACAGTCACTTGCTGTAGGTGAAAATGAAAGTATCTATAGCCACAGGTAGAGATGAGTAATTCTGCACCTGTTCCCCCAGTCCAAGTTTCAATTCTGTATAATAAAACCAAGATATTTTTATCAAAAAATTGATTATGGAATAATATACAGGTATTTTCCAGAAAGTTGGCAATGGGTTCCTTGTGTTTTGGGTTGATTGTAGCAGTCTCCTAGAAATTCTACAAATAGGTTAGGTGAGGATGTTTTTGTAGGCAGATAGATGGGCTCCAAAAATTATGAAGACTACAGGGTCACCAGTATGACCTCATGTTTGCTGTATTATGAAAATGTCTCTCATTTGTCTGAAAGATATTGACTTTGTTACTGCAATACTGCTGCCCCTGACCTCACCAGAGACTGGTGGTTGGGAAATATAAAAAGTAGTTCTTGCTGTAAAATTTTTATGTCTGAGATTGTATAGTTCCCATTTTTCTGTTCTAAATCTGTATTACTCTGTGTCACATAAAATGTTGGCACAGGAAAATAGAGAAGCATTTATCCACTACTCTGTGAATTTTGTAACCCAATTTCCTTGTGTGATTTCAATAACTGACTGGGGCTGAGTCACCTAGGTGAGCACTTTGACTCTTCAGTTCAAGAGCTCACACACCAGAAAAACCAACGGGTCAGTATTGCATCTCCATTAGGTAATCCAGGTATTCCTAGTCCTTGGTGACCTCCAACTCTTGACAAGGCTGGAACCTAGCAAGCCGTTATCTACAGAACATATGACCCCAAAACAAAAGAATATACTTTCTACTTAACACCTCATGAAATCTTCTTCAAAAGTGACCATATAATCAGACACAGAACAAGCCTCAACAGAAACAAAAAGATTGAGATAGTCTCATCATTTCTATCAGATCATCACAGGCTAAGGAGGACATCAACTAAAAATAAAATAAAATAAAAAAGCCAGGAAGTTCACAGTCTTATGGAAACTAAACACTCTCTACTCAATTATAACTTGGTCAGGAAAAAAATTAAAGTAAGTAAAGACTTTGCACACCTAAACTTATGGGACATGATGAAAGCAACGTCAAGAAAAAATTCATAGCACTGAACACCTTCATAAAGAAATTGGAGCCAGGCTGTGGTGGCACAGGCCTTTAATGCCAGCACCTGGGAGGCAGAGGCAGGCAGATTTCTGATTTAGAGACCAGTCTTGTGTACAGAATGAGTTCCAGGATCGCCAGCGCTACACAGAGAAACCCTGTCTCTAAAAAACTAAACAAAACAAAAAACAAAAAACCCAAACAAAAAAAAAGGAATTGTAGAGATCCCATACTAGCAATTTAACAGCATACTTGAAGCTCTAGAACAAAAAGAAGCAAACACACCCAAGACAGTAGAAACCAGAAAAGAATCAAATTCAGGG
>NW_022196904.1:144741419-144742939 GCF_008632895.1 Mastomys coucha
AATTCTTTCAAATTAAATCCAGGAACACATCAAAACCATCATTCATCACTATCAAGTAGGCTTTATCCAGGGATGTAGGGATGGTTCAATATATGGAAATCCATCAACATAATCCACTACATAAAAGATGTCAAAGAAAAAAGGTCACATAATCATCTCACTAGATGGTGACATTGCTTTTGAAAAATACAACATTGCTTCATGTTAAGAGATCAGGGATTCATGGAACATATGTAAATATAACAAAAGCAATATATAACAAAGCAACATCCAACATCAGATTGCATGAAGAGAAACTATATGCAATCCCACTAAAATCAGGGACAATATAAGGCTGCCAATGCTTTATCTACTTAATATAGAATTTTAATTTCTAGATAGAGTAGACAACAGAAGGAGACTTAAAATTAGCACTATTGTCTGCCCCTACCCTGGCTTCTACCTAATGTGACCAGGCCTTTCCATGTATTTGTGGACAAGGGTCAGGGCATTGTCAAGGGAGTGATGGACCAAAACCTGGGATCTTTGGAGTTATAGTGGTCTACCTGTCTAAAAAGTTGCATTCAGTGCTGGAGGGGCTACTGTAGTGTAGTCAGCCTACTCTGTGCTCCAGATGGGTTGTACTCATGCACCCATCCAGTAGCTACACACACACACACACACACACACACACACACACATGCATGTATGCATGCGCACCAGTTTATTTTAATATGCTTTGATTAGCTTATCTACTGTGGACTTCTCATCCTTCCTGAGGCTAGCAAACATTCCCCTCTAGTATTCCAGAATTAACGTCTTTAAAAATCTGTATTTCAGCCCTTTTACCCCAGACTCAATCAGAGAAGTGGCCTCTAAGGCCACTTAACAGAATTCTTACATGGCTGGTCCATCCAATGCTCCTCCCATGGCGATTCTGCTTATTCCTCCATTCTTTCTTGTAGCCCGCACAGTCGTCTCGCCAGCAAGAAGACATGCAGACACTAGGATCCTTCTGCAGCAAGCATTTATTGCATCATGAAGAGGAAGACCCCAAGCCAATAATCGGCACTGCTTATATACACCACAGCGCGGCGTGTCCACCCATGATTGGCTGTTTGCTCATCACCCCATGTGATGTCCCGGGATGGGCCGTGACTTGGCGCCTTTTCACTCTATGCACATGCGCAAACAGTTGTTTACCAGTAGTCGACAGCGGATGTAGGCACCATCTTGTCAAGGCAAATGCCTCTCCAGCTCTACCGCTCTCCACATCTTCCCCTTTTGTTTTAGTTAAAAGGGAAGGCCAAATATAGCAAGTTAGAGAATGCTTTTTGTCTGCCAGGGCCCCTGTCTTAGGTCATTCCGCATCAAACCTGCAGCCTTACCCACCATAGGATTACTGCCTCCCCCCCGCCTGTGGGCTTCGTGTCTTAGGTTGGTCTGCGTTTGGGGAAAGTTGCCCATCTCTGGGTACTCTGGAGCTGGTGTAGCTAGTCTACTCTGACCCTGCTGGTGGTCACTAGCAAAGGCGCTATTGG
>NW_022196904.1:144744014-144756603 GCF_008632895.1 Mastomys coucha
GTGGGAAGATTGGGTTACAGGCCATGCCTTAGACCACCAGTTGGAAGAAATAATGCTTTTGTCAGCTCTTGTGTCTAGTATACCGGTAAAATTCTTTCCCTCTATGGACAACTGTAACATGAGCCTGGTCTTAAGGTCAACCACCAGATGAGCAAAGTCTTTCCCAGATGAGCCAAGCCCATTGGTGCCCCGTGGAAGTCCCGTAGAGGGGAAACAATCATGTAAGCTGGGGAGGACTATTAACTGAGCAATCCTATCTCCCGGGGAGATGGAGAAGACGCCCTGTGGGCAAGAACAGAGAACCTGTAGTTCCTCAGTGTAATCTTGGTCAAGCACGCCAGGGTGCACCACAAGGCCTTTCAAGGTGAGGGATGAGCGTCCCAGTACAAGGCCAAGGCTTCCTTCTGGCAGAGGACCCTGAAAGGTGACTGGCACAGGCTCCACGCCCATGTGCAACATCAGTAAGAATTGGGAGGTGGAGTAGAGGTCCACTCCTGCAGAGCCTCTTGTCGCTCGGCAGGGGTTCTCTGAATGTAAAAAGGAATCTGAACAGTGTCTATCAGTATATAGCAGGGGTTTACTTGGAAGAGCAGGTGGGACAGCATAAAGCTTTCCGCGGCTCTGATCTCTCGCTCCCTTTCACTTTGATTCTGGAGAGGCGGCGAATGCTCATCCGGATGATACCTCTCTTCCTTATAGCGAGCCGCTTCTTCCTCCAAGTCCTTCTCCTCAGAGGGGCTCAATTCCTCAGAGCCATCAAACTCGAGGGCCTCCAGTTCCCCAAATGGGTAGAGGGGCCTCGGTCTCGAAGATCCATCCCTTTCTCTAGTTTTCTCTCCCAGGATGTTCTTTCCCTTATCTCTCGCTTCTGCAGGTCAAGCAGAAGGGTCTGTGTTCTTGGGTATACCCTTTTTTTTTCTCCCTTTTATCCTGGCTAGCCCCCACTCTCTCATTACGCTCTGTTTCTGACATGCTATCTTGTAACTCCTCAAGTGCCCCCTATCCCGACGCTACAGAGGCGCGGCATTTCTCATCCTCCAGGCAAGAATGTATCAAATGCCAAATGGACATCATAACAAGCGCCACTAGCACAATTACCGTAGCTTCGGCCATGCTCTCTAACCTTGAGGATGGGTCGGAGGAATTAAAACCAAACAGCATGCCTCTCAGAGCTTACCTTGTTCTGCAGTTCTGAATCCTCTCCGTGAATGGAGGGTCTCCTCGGCACCAGTGGTTGTAGCCTTTGGTGCTATTGAAAGTTTGATCCTTGCCTCAATGTCCTATGACCATCATGCTGCAGTGTGCAAACCCCTGCACTATACTACCATTATGACAAGTACCACCTGTATTCTAATTGTCACCAGCTGCTACATGTGTGGGATCTTGCAATCCTCTATCCATGTTGCTCTTGCATTTCGTCTTTCATTCTGTCATTCCAATGTGATTAATCATTTTTTCTGTGACATTCCCCCACTGCTGACTATCTCTTGTTCTGACACCCAAACAAATGAGATTACACTCCTTGTCTTGGCTACCTTGGATGTTGTCTTCACTCTCTTAGTTATCTTAAACACTTACCTGCTTATTTTCATTGCTATCCTGAGGATGCGTTCAGCTGAAGCACAGAGGAAGGCCTTCTCTACTGGTGCATCTCATCTCATCACTGAGTCCATCTTCTTTGGTTCCCTTATATTTATGTACTTACAGCCCAGCTCCAATCATTCCATGGACACAGACAAAGTTGCATCTGTGTTTTATACCATGGTCCTTCCTATGTTGAACCCTGTGGTGTACAGCTTGAGGAACAATGAGGTCAAAAATATATTTAAGAGGGCTGTTGAAAAATTAATATTTTCACTTCATCTAGCCAACTAATTTTAAAATAATTTCCAAGCATGTGCAACTTTGGACATCTGTATTTGAAGAATCATTTCTTTGTAATTATTCATTTTCTATGATTTTATTCATCTGTAATTTTATTACAAAGTACTCTGCCATTCTTCATCTGTAATTTGATTAATACACAGTGAATTAGAGTATATCTTGCCAGAAATAAAATTTAATTTAATATTCAATTCAAGAGTATAATGCTATTGTCATCTACAAAGCTTATTGTTTATAGGAATCATTAAATGAAAGTTCAAGAAATGAGATAAAATCAGGTAACAAATTAATAACTTAATAGTAAATAATCATAAAAGTGAATGAATGAGTGAAAGGAAATGTAACAGAGACTGAATGAACAAAGACAAAACTGCATTCAATCTGAGTGATCACAGGACTCTAGCTGGTTATGTTATGTGTTTAAATAAGATAACTGTGA
The DNA here is from genome assembly GCF_008632895.1 of Mastomys coucha. Taxonomy (NCBI): domain Eukaryota; kingdom Metazoa; phylum Chordata; class Mammalia; order Rodentia; family Muridae; genus Mastomys; species Mastomys coucha. The sequence goes on from NW_022196904.1 coordinate 144,746,338, forward strand.
GGTTAGCGAAAACTATTCTGACTTCCTGTACAGCACTGGATTTAGGTTGTTTAATATTTCATTAATTAAACACAGGATTTTTCTCTCAGCATACCCTTTAAGTTGAACTCTGAAAAAAATTAGGAAAAACCAATGAGATTGAATCAAATCTATAAGAACAATAGTTGTAGCTGTTCATGGAAGAATCTCTACTGATGAAAATGTAGCAGAGGAATACAACACATCAACAGACCCCACTGCCTGATGAACAGAATGTAACCAGAGGTGATGTAAACTGATATCTCTCTATGGGACTCAAGTGCGATGCTACATACTGATAAAAGAGAATATTTTTGAAATATTTCTCACATATGAAATTGTCAGTCATAAATTATATTATTAGGAAGTACACAATGGATTCTCTGTGAAATTCACATCTCCAGATAATATCATTGGTTTCCTTATAGTCATAATTCATAACAAAAATTTTTCATTAGATCATCACTACAAAATCACTTCCAACTTTATTAACACAATAGGTAAATACAAAGACCTGGTATAAAAAGATGGAGCAAGAGAAGTATTTATTTTCAGGGGCTTTCCTAGCATTTAATAGGATGGTTTCTCTGAAGTATTAAAGACAAAGCTTGGTCTACCTCATGGAAATAAGTATAAAAATACGTTTTACCTTTGTAAAAATAATAGAGAACTAATTCATGTCATATTTGCCAGTCAATAGCAAGGGTACTACAGTGAATTTTTACCTGTGTCCTCCTGTTGCTCAGCTTTTCAGCAGGGATTTAAAGATATGTCATGCTTTGCCACCTAAAGATATTTTTTGGAGCTCCTATGATACAGATATGTCTAATATTTTTCTGTTTTTCCTTTGAGTATTCTTTTTAAAATTATTTTATTTATTTACATTCCAATCATTGCTCCTCCTTGGTCCTCCCTCCCACAATTATTTATCCCATTCTCCTCTCCACTTGCCTTAGAAAGATTCTCTTTCCCAGGCCTCTCCCTTCCTTAGGGCCTCTTTTTTTTTGAGACAGGGTTTCTCTGTATAGTCCTGGCTGTTCTGAAACTTGCTCTGTAAACCAGGCTGGCCTTGAACTCAGAATTCCACCTGCCTCTGCCTTCCAAGTGCTGGGATTAAAGGCGTGCACCACCACCACCCATCTGCTTGGGGCCTCTTGAGGATTAAGTGTGTCTTCTGACACTGAAAGCAGACTAGGCAGACCTCTGGTACATATGTGTGGGGAGCCTTGGACCAGTATGAGTGTGGAGTTACCCACTGGAAAATGGAAAATGTATAGTTATCACATCATCAAAAAATAATGTTACTCTTTCTCCAGCAAATGGCAAATTCCAATAGCTACTGACTAAGAGGTTAGACCTGGAATCATTTAACAAACTTTTGTGGGATGCCATTCTCACTTAGTCATGTATAATTCTTATGCAGACAGCTATAGCTGCTGAGTTTATGATTGTATTAATGATGTCATGTCTAGAAGCTATCATTTCACAGCTTTCCTTCCCATCCTCTGGCTCTTATATTTTTATATCTCCTCTTCAGCTGTGTTACCTGAGTCTAGGTAGTGGTAGAAGGATTAATATAGATGTTCCATCTTGGTATGAACTATTATATACTTCTCTTATATTATATAGTTCTCTTATATTCAGCAACTGGATCAAGCATACATATCTGTTTTGAACGCACCTGTTCATTGAAAATAGAAGTATCTCAGACAGAAGTTTTTCTATCTTACTTTTTTCTATCTTTTCTCAATTTCATTTTTTGAATTCCAGTAACTAAATATGAGTTACTGAAGGTTTTGCATAATGAATAATTATAATTCATTTGCTCTTTATTTCAAATACAATGCAAGAAGTAGAGAAATCAAACAAACATCACATTAGTCACCATTAGTTCATGTCATAGAGTTATACCTTTTATGGCTTTCTATTAGCTATGGGAATCCTAATAAGACTAAGCCTTAGGTGTTCCCATAAACAATCTACTCTTCAGTGATAGTCTGATTTTCCATTCTTCTCTTTCCTTAATTCCTTTCTCACTCCTTTAACAGTTCTGTTACCAACTTCTAAATAAGTATATGAACTCAAATCATTGTCTTAGAGTTAGCATCTATGGACAATATTTAATTCATAAGACAAAATCATAATCTCTTTTACAGTCAGGTATATTTCCCAGCTGATTAAATTTATCATGGAAAAAAGGATTTTTCCAGGTCAATAGAAGACATTTTCTCAAAGGAAGTAGATGGAGTTGTTGAGGTTGATAGGATTGTTTTTTTACTTCTAAACACATTCAAAGCATCCCTTAAACCATCCCATATATTTTTACTTTCTTTCTTCCAAACTTACAGTTATAGATAGTTAGATAGCTAGGTCGATAGGTAGATAGTTAGTTAGATAGATAGATAGATAGATAGATAGATAGATAGAGAAGAGAAGCCTGGTCTAAGGCTTTCTTAGTTTTTCTGTTGTTTTTCCCTCTTCTCTCCTTCATCTATATTTATGCCCCTAACAACACAGGTTTTTCTTAAGCATCCATGCTGCCTTCAAAATAAGTTGAAGAGAGAGGATTTATTTTTACTTACAAAGAAAGCATTTAATTGTCATAATGTGATTGTATTAATAATAGATATCAGAGCGTGATAAATGCTAGAAAATTTATTTTCTTTGAAACATATCTCAGGCTCATTACTTAGTAAGTTTTCAGAAGTACAATGTGTCCTGGTCCATAAAAAAATCATAAAAATTACTTAAAAGGGGAATGTTAAGATGAATATCCTGAGATTTTAATGAAAAAATTAATTTTGTTGCCTAAGTTGGCTGTCACTCAAATGATGGGGTCTCTTTCTTCTGTTTTCTACCCACCTATGGATAAGCTTTTTCCATATAAATTCAGATATAGTACCTTCTCTGTCACCATAAAGTTTAGGTTGAAAGGAATCAAAAGAATCCAGAGGTATTCACTCAACTGCACTGCCTTTCTTGACATGTGTGCAAAGTTTCTACCACTGCCTTAAAATTGGTAAAAGCATAATCACAGTTCTGTTTCACAACAAAGCTTCACAAAATAGGGTGGAGACTCTCTACAGGTAGAAAATGAGAATTGTTTGAGTCAATGATATGAAAATGAAGGTTTCCATTACCTAATATTTTATTGCCCTATTTCCTATACTTTATAAAGGTATAGACAGTTTCAAGAAACTACAGAATTTCCAACCATTGTAATATTAATAATATAATTAACATTGTAATAATAATAAATATAATGACTTAGAGTTGTATAAAATGTCACATGCCAGAAAATGGAACTCAACTTTACACCAACACTATGAAGCACTTGTAGCAGCTACTGTGATTTTTTAAAAAAATCTCCAATTCTATATGCAGCATTCAATATAAATGGACTGTCTGTCCCTATCTAGTACCTAAGACATACTCCTGCATACAACTCTGTATTAGACAGAGAGATAAAACCTGTGCACAATATATGTCTCATACTTCAAATCACGTGGTAAGTTTTGACAGATATATATATATATATATATATATATATATATATATATATATATATATTTGTTTGTTTGTTTTTTGAGAAAGGGTTTGTCTGTATAGCCCTGGCTGTCCTGGAACTCACTCTGTAGACCAGGCTGGCCTCGAACTCAGAAATCCACCTGCCTCTGCCTCCCAAGTGCTGGAACTAAAGGCGTGCGCCACCACTGCCTGGCGACAGTTATATTTTTATCTTGTTGAATATAAACCTCATACATTCTGAGATGACAATGATAGAATACTTTCCTGAGGCAACTTGATGAAAACTTGTGGGATTAGCAGAAGCTCCTGAGCTTCAGGTCTCTTTGTCTATCACTTTAATATAATTTATATGATCATGCTGATAGAGAACCTTGGAATGATAGTGGTAGTTCTACTAGCCTCCCAACTCATACTCCCATATTTTTCCTGAATCACGTCACTCTGATTGACTGTGTTTATGCCTCAGTAGTCACTTCCAAGGTAATGGACAGGTGTCTAACAAGAAATGACATTATAGTCTACAAAGTATGTGTTTTCTAGCTGTTCTTTGTAGCCTTTGCTACTATTGAAAATTTATCCTGGCCTCAATGGCCTTTGACTGTCATACAACAGTGTGCAAACACTTGTATTACTCACCTCCATGACAAGTATGAATGTGTTGTAATGATAATTGTCTCTTACATTGTAGACTACTGCAATTCTCCATTCATGTTGCCTTCACTTTTCACCTGTCCTTCTGTCATTCTAATGTGAGTAACACTTTTTCTGTGACATACCTTCTGATTTTTCTCATTCTAATATCCACAAATAAGAGTATAGTTTTTATATTGACTTTATTGGATTTTGTCTTTACTATGTTCATTACCTTGAACTATTGATATCTTATGTTCATAACTATCCTGAGGATGCACTCAGCTGAGGGACAGAAGAAGGCTTACTTCTCTTTTGCATCCCACCTTACCACTGTCTCTATCTTTTCATGAACAATCAACTTCATGCACTTAAAGCCCAACTCAAGTCATTCCATGGACACAGACACAACTATACCATGATCAACCTGAATTCTCTTGTCTACAAAATGTAGACAAGATGTCAAGCGTGCATGCAGTGAAGCTGTGGGAAAATCAAAGTCTAAATTTAGCTAAGTCAGTTAATTAAAAATCGGTTCTATTTTTTTATTATTTTTTAAATGTATCTTTTGTATCTTGTTTTTAAAGATTTATTTATTTATTGTTATATGTAATTACACTGTAGCTGTCCTCAGATGCACCAGAAGAGGGCGTCAGATTTCATTATGGATGGTTGTGAGCCACAATGTGGTTGCTGGGATTTGAACTCAGGACCTGTGGTAGAGCAGTCAGTGCTCTTACCCATTGAGCCATCTCACCAAAAAAAAAAAAAAAAAAATTGGTTCTAAACAATGGAAACTTTCATTAAAAATTTATCATCTCATAATAAGCTATTCTAAATTATCTCTTGTATATTTCTATTTTTACTCCTTTACACATGATCTCTGTAACTCCCTTCTTTGGGTATAAGTAACATTTTTTTTAATTGTACAAACAATAAAGGAAACTTTAGTATAATTTTACAACATATAAATAGGTTAAGTCTGATTTGTGCTTTCTGGAAGCTGAGCACCACCCCCCCATCGCCTGCAGGCTCTTGTCTTCCTTCACATTGCACGGTTCATCACTGATTTTGGCTCTGTGGCCAGTTGGAGAGGCTGAAGAAAAGGGTCCAGCAGCCCAGTTCAGTTCTACAACTCTTCATGTGCTAGCCTGTACTTATTTGTCATCTGCTGGGGTTACGGCTGCTATGGAATGACTGCTCATCATGGGTCAGGCCAGCAAAGAAGGAATGCAGCAAAGCTTCTGCCAGAGTGATGTGCAGAGCAGGGTCGAACTCTTAACATTCTCATCAGGCTAAACAGCTACATAGAGTCCTGGAGCATGTAACTCCTCAGAGGTTTGCAGTTCTCCTTCACATACCACCCATCAGAGCTGTTCTCATCCCAAACTAGGCCCCCTTTATAGAAATATTTCTATTCCTCCCATGGGGCTGCAAACCCACTTGTGGGACATCAAAGAGAGGAGAGGCCCTTGATCTTGTGAAGGCTCTATGTCCAAGTGTAGGGAAATCCCAGGACAGGGGAGTGGAAGTGGGTGGGTTAGTGAACAGAGGGAGGGGGAATGGAATAGAGGGCATTTCAGAGGAGAAATGGGAAAAAGGGGATAAAATTTGAAATGTAAATAAAGAAAATATCTAATTAAAAATAAAGATAATTTTATAGAAAAAAAGAAATATTTGTGCTTCTTGGTACTATGGATCATGTGTGATGGGATGGGTCCTCTATTTTCATGGGTCTGAAAGAGTGTAAAGCTAGGGTAGTACTCAAAGAGAATGCAGCCAATTATCCAGACATCACAGGGGTATGTTTAGCCCAGCTCAAGAATCACCTCAGGTGGCCAGTAGTGATGGGTGTCCACTATGGTGGTATGATGTTCATGGTCAAATGTGGCACTGCCAAAGTCTACCACTCGTATGCTGGTGTTCTGCAGTGACTTTTCCTCACAGCTCTTGTGCTCATTGTAGAGGGTTTCAAACTCAGAATTCGCAAACAAGATGTTCTCTGGCTTCAAGTCTGTGTAGGTCAGCTTGTTCTCATGTAGGAATCTAAGGGCATGACAGAGCTGGTAGTCCATGTATCTGGTATGTGGTAGGGGATAAAGCTGGAAGTTGTTCTCCTTCAGGAACTCAAAGATGTTCTTGCCCAGGAGCTCAAAGGCGGTAAACATATGACCATGGAAGCTGAATCAGTCAGACATCAGGACACAAAAGAATTTAGTTGTCTTTCTCCTTGATTATTTTGAGAAAATTAATTTTTAGATGAACATCCTCCTGGTACTTGCCCACAGTATGGATGATCTTCAGGGTAACCTATGACTGCCCACTGGCATGGGCCAAGCACTCTACCGCCTTGCCAAAAAGTGCCTTCACCCAAGTTCCCCACGATCTCTTATTACCCTTGGAGCCAATAGCTGATCCAGCAAACCAGGTGGCCCTCCTGTCATCTTCCACACTCTGGCTGCTGTGCTTAATGCTGTGTTGGCTTCTTGAGGAGGCACTGCTACAAGACCTGGTTACCGCCTGTGTGACAGTGGTATGCATGCCTGTGGGTACGGTAATGCCCCCATCTTTTGTGACCATCTCCGATGTTGAGATTGTGAAGGCCCATAGCAGTCCTCTGCAAAGGATTGGCTTTGCTCTTCACACTGATACGTATCGCTGTCACGAATTTCCCTGTACGTCAGATGGTAGGGTGTATGATCATGGCTTCTGGAACATGATCTCCGTGGTCGAGGCTCTCTTCGGGATGGATATCTTAGTGGACTTTCATGCTCCAGGCTGTAAGACCGCCCCTTCTTCCAGGAGTAGCTCAGGTATGGATCTGGTTCTGAGGAACCATATCACTTATAGTGATGCATAGTTTCCCAGGCTTCTGCTGTGGCTAAGTCCCAGGATAAAAGTAAATTAAAATAGACTTATTTTTATGTTTAATGGACTAAAAAGCAATTCAATTGCAAAATCAAGATTATAATGTTATATACCTCCACCATTCCAGTGTAACAGTTGGTATGAAAAAATTTTAAAAGCTAATCCCACATGTCAATGATATTTTCAATTATGGCTATTTAAAATAACCAATTTCCATTTTTTCAAATTATGCTTTATTTATTTGGCATGCATGTGGGAGTAGTGTGTGTGTGTGTGTGTGTGCATGTTTATGTGTATAAGCCGTGTTTTCTCCACTATTGTGGAATCTAGCACCTTGGAATCATAAACTTAAACAAACTCTTTTCTCTATAAATTGTTTTTAGTCATGATGCTCTATCAAAGCAACATAAAAGTGATTAATACCACTCATTTGCTAAAAGAAAGATAAGGAATCATGGTAATGGGGGGAAAGGTTTGCATAAGTTAGGATGCTTTGCCCCCAAGATCTAATCTGCTTTTGCTGGGGAAAAAAGGCAGGGAACATCATGTGATAAAGACCAATGACTCTTGGATACAGAATGTATTTTTTCAAAGGTGTCTCACCTAATGGCTGTGCCACCCTCCAAGCAGAAGATTGTTCATGGAAACAGTTGGTGAATGACTTCATGGATAGGCCATCTTAATATATGCACCATTTCTTAAATGAATGTAAACTGTTCTCTGTGGGCTGAAAATGAAGGCAATCACTCAAGTTAAATAGCTTTGACCATAACAGGAAATCTGTATCTAAAAAATTCTCGCCTATAATTCATTCTTTGGCACAGTAGAACTGTCAATTCTTAGCTTAGTTATGATGGAGGTAAAAATCCTTTGGTGATGTGAGGGTCATTGAAGTACAGCCTTATTACAATGAACTCCAATGTATAAAAATCGTTCTTATTTTTGGCTTGTGCTACAGTAAGAGCCAAGATTTTAAATTCTATTAAAAACAAAAAACAAACAAACAAACAAACAAAAATACTTTATCTATTTATTTTCACTTAAAAACTGCTAGTAGTGATGTATTATTTTAAAATATACAGTTAATATGTTTAAAGTTATTTAAAATTTATATTGAGAAAAAACATGTATTTTCGGTATTGTAGATAAGCATCTACATAAGACTGTTCAATTGATGAATGTTTTATATCAAACAATTTTTATAATACCCAAAAAGGGTATCGTATCAAAGACAGTGAGTACATATATCAAAAAGATACATTCACAGAGACACTTCAATCAAGACTGTCAAAGACAGTAACTATAATGTGCCTAAATAGCATTGAGATATAACCTAATGTTCTTCATGCTCTACTGCTCTGAGTACTATTCCCTTCAAATCCACCCTGCAACTGTGTTTACTGAAACAAAATTCTTTAACTTTTGCCCTTGCAATAAGACATATTTTAGGGTAGCATTGAGAGACAAAGAGAGAGAGAGAGAGAGAGAGAGAGAGAGAGAGAGAGAGAGAGAGAGAAAGAGAGAGAGAGAGAGGGAGAGAAACCTTGGAAGAATAGATACATAAACACACACAGAATTTAATATAAGTCTTTTTTGAGAAGCTTTTACTTGTCATATTAGGCTTCTTAATTCAGGTTTCTTAGAGGACTTTCCTTTCTCTCCTTAGGAAATATAACTGCATCATTTTCTTTTCTCAAAACTAATTTCCCCATTATAGTTACAAATCCAAGTTTTGCCTATGTACACATAAGAGCCTTTGTATGAACTTAGCATAAAATTTTCTTTCATTGTTTTTGTTAAGAAAATATCCACTTTTGCTTTTACAACCACGAACATAGTCTGCTTCCTTTTTATTAATTAATTTTAATTTTTAAAATGTTAGTATTTTACAGCTAGAGGTACAGTATATAATTTGATGATATAATGTAGATCTATACAATGAGTGACCATTTGGGGGTATAATTTGCATATTTATCACTTTATTTATCTATCATTTTTGGCTTTGAGAACATTAAAAATATAACTTTCCATTTTTTAAAATAATACAATAATATATTATGTAGTTAAACTACATGGATCACTTATGTCTTTTAAGGATTAAGAGACCTGATTGTTTACCTGATCCCAAGTCCCCTAATGAAATTTTCAGTAGTTTTAGAGATACAGCTCCTTATCACAGTATAACTTGCCTGGGGTGATCCATGTAGTTAAAGAATTTTGTTTCAGTAAATGCAGTTGCAAGGTGGATTTGAAGGGAATATTATTCAAAACAGTAGAGCATGAAGAATATGCTCAAATATATTAAATTAGGAAATTTTAAACAATAAACATATAATAATAATTGCAAAGAAGTATGCTATCATATATTATGTGATTTTTCTGCCTAACTTGTTTGTAACCCAGTTGATTTGATAATTGTAGGCTTTATTCTCTGAAATTCTCTTCCCTAACATACTCATAAACCCTCCCAGACAAAATGTTAACAGGCTTCTGAAGTTCTAGTTTGAATGACAAGAAGGGAAGGATCATGAAACTCTAGAGATAGCAACTCTCATGTTATTGCTTCCAATGAGATATTTGCAAATCCTCCACTATGTCACTTTCAAGGTCATGAAAAGTACTTCAGAAGCATGCATCTTACATAGTACTCCCATATACTCTCTCTCTGAGGCCCAGGGAAGATAGTGGAGGAAATGGCAGAAAGAATCTAACAGCTTGGGCCTAGAGATTGGAAATGGATTGGGTGAAATAAAATCACATGGAGAAAAGGGGTTGAGATAGAATTCATAGTTTGCTTTCTTATCCATGTCTGGAATGTGAGGTTCTACATGGCTTGGAGGAATTTGGATATGGTATAGGAGAATACTTTGGGTTGCGGGACAGCCACACTTGGCTAGGATGCTGTACGGGTGGGACTCAAGATAGATCTGGAGATTTGTGGAAAATATGTGAATAGGTCTGTTAGGGAAAGTCACCTTGCTAGCCCTAGAGAAGAATTTATTAAGTCTCAAGGTGCTTGGGGACTCTTATGGAAGAATAGGTGGAAGGATTTCAGTCCACAAGGAGATAGAAATTTTACAGGAAGGTTAACAGAATCAACTAACCTGGATCTTTGGAAGTCTCTGAGGGTCTGAATCAATAATCAAAGAACATACAGTGTTGCTGTCCTGCAGCAACATAAACAGTAGGTTACCTGGAAAACGAAGTTAGAAATAGATAGGA
>NW_022196904.1:144762684-144773377 GCF_008632895.1 Mastomys coucha
TGAATGTAGCTGCTTCTACAGCGCTGCGTTACTGTCCGGGCTTCTGGGCTTTGGGGAGGGAGACCACAATACAGGATTGGAACTAGGCCTCCTTATATATATCTAGCATATGTAGAGCTTAGACTTCATGTGGATCTTGAATAACTGGAACAGGAGCTATCCCAAAATCTGTTGCCTGTTTGCAGGATGTGTTCCTCCAGCTGGGCTTTATTGTGTGGACTCCATGGGAGAGGAAGTCTCTAGCCTCACAGAGACTTGAAATGCTATGGTGAGGGGATACCATGGATCCCCACCTACTCAGAAGAGAAAGAGAAGAGGGATGGGGGAAGGTTGTGGGAGGAGGTGAATAAGAGGAGGTCAGTGAGCTGGATATAAGCTGAATTAGTAAAATAAATAAATAAAAGTAAAAAAAAAGAGAGAAACACATATACCCAAATAATGTTCTATGTGATAAGAATAACATGAGTATCTTCTTTATAATGCTTAAAATGAAAGAATAAAAGTCCTCATTGTTAACTTTTGAGTAAATTTGATATCAGAATGCTTGTATAAGTTGCTAAAGTTGCCTAAGAGGGGAAAGTTAAAGGACTTTAAGTTGTTCTCTTGTTTGTTTGTTGTTTCTCTGTTCAGCCTCGTTGTGGACACCTGTATTTGATAACTGGAGGCTTTTTCATCTGAGTGTATATTCCCCAAGGTCTTCATAAGTACTGTTAGAAAAAGAGAAAACACTATCTTCTGCAATGTTAATCAAGGTCAGGCTAAAAAACCAATGTGAGTTCATTAGTCTCCAGAGAAACCTTCTAACATCTACTGCTCCCCCTGAGATACATGATTAGCTTCTGCTTAGGTTTTTATATTGGCAATATTATAAGAAAAAAATCCATTTCACAGCAGAGATATACCTGTGGAGAAGGGATTTTCTAGTTATATACATTAGGTCAATGCTCTGGATATGAACTATCACACAGCTTTCCTTTTTATTCCTATTTTTTCTGTCCCTAGGACAACAGTAAGTATTAAAAATATGTAAGTATGATAGGCAGAACTGTAAATGGATATAAAATACCAGGTTATTTTTGTATTGATTCATAGGTGCAAAGAAAACAAGTAAAGTTAATATCCAAAAAGGTAAAGCAGTGAGTCCAGAGAGCTATGATTATTTATAATATTCTCACTCTTGTCCCATTGCTGTTTGTATAACCATGCTGTACTAGAACAGTCAGAATTCTACTCTAAAGACTGTTAGATCCTGGAGTTATGGTTTCACTCTAGAGGGAGACTGTGTTTTAATTTTCTAATATTTAAAATATTCTACATGATCATACAACCAAAGCTCACTTTTAATTTTAGACGGTTGTAAAGCTTTCAACATCTATTTAAATATATCAGTTACTAGGTTCCTTTTCCTGACAGTATCAACTTTTAGACTCAAATATTATGAGTTACCATTCAGAAGATGCCAGGAAAAGATAATCAAGGACTGGAAACGTAATGGTTATGACTTACATGATTTTGAATAGTTAGTATCCTTCATAGTTGCAAAAAATTACACATTCTTTTTCATGTTAGTACAGGTATATACCATGAAGACAAAGGATGATTTGCATATTGTTCATTTAAATGAATAAGAATATATTATCTGATGGCTTGAACATAAGGGGCTATTTATGTGGAGAAATAAGTATGCTTAAGGTTTTCAAGTTGGAAGTAGCTCTCAAGTTAAGTAGGCTCATATGAAATCACAGTTGCATTTTCAGGTGTCACATGATCCACCACAGTAATGGTACAACAATATACACCTTGTAATATACTATATTTATGGTTAACATATTATGAAAAGAGAGCAAAGGTGGCTATACATTAGTTTTTGCTCTATTCTCCCTCAAAAACAAATATAACAAACTTGTGTGGTGGTAATAGAAAAGAGCAGAATGTGTAAAATGATAAAATAAAATAGGATAAAGCCCATTATATGTAATGAAAACATTTAAAAATAATTCTAAGTTTTGAAAAAATATGACCATAGATTGTCAAACAAAAGACTATTGTGATATATCTAAACTTCACAATGAACATGGCCCATACATCTGGAAGTTATCATTTAGACCAATATTAAAAGAAATAATTTAATGAAAGAGCTTAGCAACTTGGATATAAAACTGAGTACTTATGAAGCAGCACCTAAAATTACTGCATAGCCACTGCTAGTGTGTTAAACTTGATGGAAGTATTAGAGAAGGGAAATGCAACACATAGGATTTGTTACTAACAGAAAGCAAGGAATAATTGTAGGTTCATATATTACTCTTGTTTCAAAGTAAGATTCTGATTCACATCTGAGAAAATATGCTTGTAAGATTTTTCAAAATACAAATTTGTCCTTTGTGTGCTACTGAGAAAACTATTTTCATTTAACAGAAAACTGAAATAAGACCTAGATTTGTCATAGAGTTCCCTACTGGCAGCAATGAAGTGACAGTTTCCATTTGACCCACTACTGGGTAAGTAACTCCATTCAGGTCATTCCTACCAAGAATTCAGATTAGATCATTTCACACTGGACAAGATGCTGACATATAAATAAGAGAATGTGAACATACTTAAAATCTCTTAGTGATGTTCAAATATAATATTTTTATTTCCTCCTAGAGGCCTGTCATAATTTCCATATAAAAGAGATGCAGAATATTTCAGAACTGACTGAGTTTATTCTTATTGGGTTAACAGATGCCCCATTTATGCAAGTTCCTTTATTCATCATCTTTACTCTCATTTATTTGACCACATTGATTGGGAATCTTGGGATGATTTTGTTGATTTTCTTGGACTCCCGGCTCCACACTCCCATGTACTTTTTCCTCAGTAACCTCTCCTTAGTGGACTGTGTTTATGCCTCAGCTGTCACTCCCAAGGTTATAGAAGGGTTTCTCACAGAACATAAGACCATATCCTACAATGCATGTGCTGCCCAGATGTTCTTCTTTGCAGCCTTTGCTACTATTGAGAGTTTTATCCTGGCCTCAATGGCCTATGACCGTCATGCAGCAGTGTGCAAACCCTTGCATTACTCCACCACTATGACAACGACAATATGTGCCCTGCTTCTTGCTGGATCTTACGTCAGTGGACTCTTACAATCTTCCATCCATGTTGCCTTTACTTTCCATCTCTCCTTTTGTCATTCCAACATGATAAACCACTTTTTCTGTGATATTCCCCCACTATTAGCTCTTTCTTGCTCCAGTATTTACATAAATGAAATTGTACTCTTCATGTTGGCAGCATTCAATGTTGCTTTTACTCTATTGGTTATCTTGATCTCTTACTTACTCATTTTTCTTGCAATTCTGAGAATGCGCTCTGCTGAGAGCCGGAAGAAGGCCTTTTCCACCTGCGCATCCCACCTTACCACTGTTTCCATCTTCTATGGCACAATTATATTCATGTACTTACAGCCCAGCTCCAGTCACTCCATGGACACTGACAAAATGGCATCTGTGTTCTACACCATGGTCATTCCCATGCTGAACCCTCTTGTCTATAGCCTGAGAAATAAAGAAGTCAAGAATGCATTCAATAAGGTTGTTGGAAAAGCATTGTCTTCATTGGAATTAGTCAATTAACTGTATAGTATCTTGCAGTTCAGGGTATATTCATTACAAGTATTTCTGTTCATTCCTTTTGGAGTCTGACATTATATAACTGATTTTGGATATGTTATTACAGAAATTAGGTGATTTATTTTAAAAATCTGGATTATAATCCTAGATACTAGAATACCCAACACTGTACCACACTTCATGTGTTAGCTGTTGTTTTGTGATTATTTCCTCTGAGTTGATGAATTGGATGCTTGAGAGATTAGGGAGATTATAAGACTCAAGAAGTAAATAAAATTGCAATGCTCAGATGTATAACAAAATTTAAGATTCAGGATACCAATCAAACTTAAAATTTCCCAGAATCAGAAATTTATAAGTGTTACAAAGGCTAGTCCCTAGAACAATAACAGTGTACTAATGCTGGAGAGAGGAGACTCTCAAACCGCACTTCCTGAGAGAGGAGACTCTCAGACCGCACTTCCTGAGAGAGGAGGCTCTCAGACCGCACTTCCTGAGAGAGGAGGCTCTCAGACCGCACTTCTTGAGAGAGGAGACTCTGTAACCACACATCCTTAAAGTTTCTTATTGGGTTATAGTAATTCATATTTTTCCTGAATGGTCACTCATTATGAGTGGAATTTCTAAGAATGTGTCACTCTTAGATACATTCATTTTCCTGAAGGTAGCTCCTTACACATACTCCTGTAAATCATAACCATAAGTAAACTCATTGTTTCAGGAATATATAGACTTGCATGAAATTGTCTAATCTCTATGCCATTGGCATGCTCTCTAGGTTGATAAGACATTTCTTTACATCTCAGTCAAAAACCAACTACTTTTATAACAAACCATGACTAGGTAGATAAATAGATCAATATATACCAGAGTTATAGACTTGTTATAACAAGTTTTATTAGTTTTGACTATTCCATACAATTTTTTGTAATATTCACCTCTTTTCAATTAGCATTCACTCTATTTATACCCATCTATTTTTATGAACATTTGTTTTCTCTGATTAAGATCAAATTTATGATCCCCAAATGATCTTTGATGTGTGGCCTTCTATGGAAATACGGTCCACCTAACAGTGGCTATACTGTTAGACAACAACAATAACAAAAAAAAAAAAACACCAACAAACCTAACAAAAAAGCTTCACTTTCTCCCAGCAGCTATTAATTGGTAGTACCTTTATTGATAGTGGCAAGAGTATATCTCCAACTCTTCTGAGGTTTCCAGTTGGGTTAATAAGTTTTGCATCTCACCTTCATTTTGCTTTATTTTCCTTCAATAGGTCTATCTCTATAGTGAAACAATTTTCAAATAACATATTCTCGTTTTCATTTTACTTAGCCATATATTTTTGTTTTCTTGGGCATCACTCAGGTATTTACTGTTATTCACATTAAGTTCACTGAGCTAATTGTTCATGTTTTATAAAAACATCTTTAATCTTTTGAGGATATTAATGATTACTATTTCAAGTACTATATACTGGGGTTCATTCATGTCATTTATGCAAAGATTTTAGGACCTTGCATTTTAGAGGAAATACACAGTTGTATAATGTGTGTGTATGAGAGAGAGGGGGGTGGGTGGGAGGAAAATTATGATGAGTTCTAAACATGCTGTCTATTCTTGGCTCTGTCTGATTTGAGATTCTAGGCTGCCTTTGTTATATTGCCTGGCCACTATCTGAAGGTTGGGATGGCATGAGCAGGTGAGGATACAGGGATTTACAAGTTGTTTAGGCATACAGATAGGAAACTTAGGCTAGGTAGGTGTTTGGTTATACTTCAGGTAATCTAGGGTCAAGGAGTTTCATCAGACTATATATCAGAAATAAGATCTGTCCAAGGCTTGTAGGATAAACGTAGCTTAGGCATGTGGAGTGGAAGAAAAGAGGAGGGAGAATAGGACACATGTGGCTACAGTATCACTGTAAGCAAGTGGTGTTGGGATCAGGAGAGTTTCCAAAGAGCGCCAGCAGACTGAACAAAGGGGATACTCCATGGCAATCAGCTGTCACACTAGGGAGACTGGAGTAGAAGCAAGGGGAGATAGAGCAATGTAGTCAACCTGAATGTGCTCCATTTCTTGCATTTTTCAAATTGCTGATTGTTTTTTATCAAATATGAGTATATTTCATTTTTCATTTATTTCTCTGAAAATTTTATGCATAAGCACTGTCTTTATATGACTGGCAGATACACACACACACACACGTGTGTGTGTGTATGAAATATTTTGTTCATTTAGTATTTCCTCTATTTATGTATGTTTAAGCCTGACCTCTTAAGATTAGTTAATCTATTGGATGCCTTTTACCAGGAGAAAATTTATTCTTCTCTCAGCTGAAGTTTCCATTTCTACAATTGTAACTGAAATTTTTATCTCATTAGTAAGTAATAATTCAGCTCTACTTTAGTGTAATAAGATATTTAATAATTAGAGCAATAAAAACTCCAAATTCTTTGAATTTCATATAACATATCTGTGAAGATTTGTCACAATCTCCTAGTTGAATCATAATACTTAGTATGATTGAGTCAATTGAAATAATTCAATTTTCCTGTTTTTTGCTTTGTTTAGCCTTGTTTTTTACCTATAAAATTTATAATTTTATTTATACATTTATTTATTAGTTTGTTTTTATGTTTGTGTTATTTCTTTTTTGTTGGTTAGGTTATTTCTTTACATTTCAAATGTGACCCCCCTCCCCAGTTTTCCCTCCACAAACATGCTATCCTATTCCCCCTTCCCCTGCTTCTATGACAGTGCTTCTCACCCACCCACTTACCCACCATTTCCTCACCACCCTAGCAAGGTAAATAGTTTGTTTTTTATCTTTGTTATTGTTTGTTTGTTTTACACAGGAAATGTGCCCCAAGATCATCTCATATCACTTCATTTTTTTTATTAGATATTTTGTTTATTTACATTTCAAATGGTATCTCCTCTCCTGGTTTCCCCTCAGGGGAAAAAAA
Source organism: Mastomys coucha (assembly GCF_008632895.1). Lineage (NCBI taxonomy): Eukaryota > Metazoa > Chordata > Mammalia > Rodentia > Muridae > Mastomys > Mastomys coucha. Next base: position 144,769,280 of record NW_022196904.1, read on the forward strand.
ACCTGTTCCATCCCTCCTCCACTTGATCACCAACCTACCCTCTCTTGAATCCTGGCACTGGCATTACCCTATAACGGGACATAGGACTTTGCCCTTCACAGGACAAAGGGCCTCTCCTCCCATTGATGACTGACTAGGCCATCCTTGGCTATACATTTGCAGCTGAAGCCATGAGTCTCATTATGTATACTCGTTGGTTAGTGGTTTAGTCCCTGGGAACCCTGAGGGTACTAGTTAGCTCCTATTGTTGTTCATCTTAAGGAGCTACAAACCCTTCAACTCCTTGGATCCTTTCTCTAGCTCCTTCATTGGGGAAGCTGTGCTCAGTTCAATGGATGACTGTGAGCCTCTACTTCTGTATTAGTCAGGCTGGCACTGGCAGAGCCTCTCAAGAGACAGTTTTATCGGGCTCCAGTCAGCCAGCACTTGCTGGCATCCACAACAGTGTCTGGGTTTGATGATTGAATATGGAAAAGATTTCCAGGTGGAGCAATATCTGGATTGACCTTCCTTCAGTCTCTGCTCCATAGTTTGTCTCTGCAACTCCTTCCATGGGTATTTTGTTCGTCCTTCTAAGAAGGATCAAAGTATCCACACTTTGGTCTTCCTTCTTGAGTTTCTTTTGGTTTCTGGATTGTATTTTGGGTATTCTGAGCTTCTGGGCTAATATCCACTTATCAGAAAGTAGATACCATATATGTTCTTTTGTGATTGGGTTACCTCACTCAGGATGATATTCTACAAATCCATCCATTTGCCTAAGAATTTCATAAATTCATTTTTTAATAGCTCAGTAGAATAACATTATATAAATGTACCACATTTTCTGTACCTATTCTTCTGTTGAGGGATATTTGGGTTGTATCCAGCTTCTGGCTATTATAAAAAAAGGCTGCTATAAACATAGTGGAGCAATGTGTCCTTATTACATGTTGGAGCATCTTCTGGTTTCCAGTTTCTATAGTACTCCTCAGCATGCAATAACTGTGTAGTGACTATTATTTTGTCATCTCCTGGGAGCTTTTCTTTCTTTTGATTTGTCCTGTCCAATTTCAGTGTAATAATTTTTGTTTTATATTAGTATAATGTAATTTGTTAAATTTTTAAAGGAAGGAAGGAAAGAAGTAAGAAAGAAAGGAAGGAAAGATGAAAGGAAAGAAAGAATATTACCTTAGCTGGTAGGGAAAAGGATAACAACATATTTGTCATTTATACTTATTTATATTTTCTGGAGAGGAAAATATGTTTCTCTAAATGAATTATAATAGGTATATCAACAAGTCCAAATATGATCTCATGTTCATGAGTAGTTGACTAACAAAAAATGGATACTACAAGTTTTTCATGTGTTTATGTGGGTATGCTTATATTGGGTTACAGTTTGGTGTTTTGTTTTGTTTTTGGAAGATGTGGGCTTTTTTTTGGTTTTTGTTTGTTTATTTGTTTTGTTGTTGTATTGGGTTTGAGTTCATGAATTGGGTGAATAGTTAAGAGGGTAAAGTTGGGACATGAAAAGATTATGAACAAAGTATATTTAAAATTTTAAATTATTTTAATTATATTAATCATTCTTGTTGTCTACAACTCAAATGATTCCCTTTATCAGTTACTTCTCTAAAACATTCCCATCCCATCTGTCCTCTCCCTATTCCTCTTTGCTTATCTGAAGGTACTCCCCCATCCTCCACTCAATCCTTCCATACTGCTTCAGCATCCCACTAGGGTGGGACATCAAACCTCCACAGGACCAAGGGCCTCCCCTCCCATGTCAGACAAGGTCAGCTTCTTCTACACATGCATCTGGAACCCTGGATTCCTCCATGTATACTCCTTGGTTAGTATTCTAGTCCCTGAGAGCACTGGGTGGTCTGGGCAGCCAACATTGTTCTTGACATTGTTCTTCCTATGGGGTTGCAATTACCTGCTCCACTTCTCCAGCCAGCTCCCGTCCAGGGTCCCTGAGCTCAGTCTGATGGTTGGCTGGAGCATCCACATCTGCATTGGTCAGGTACTGGCAGAACCTCCCAAGGAAAAGACACACCAGATTCCTCTTGGCAACAGCAACAGTGTAGAGGTTTGTTATCTACAGACAGGATTCCTAGATGGAGCAGTCCCTAGATGGCCCTTCCTTCAGTCTCTGCTCCATTTTTCCCTGTCTTTAATTTGAACAGGAACATTTCTGCGTTGAAAACATTGAGATGGGGGGAGGTGTGCCCATCACTTGATTGTGGGCCATTCCTATGTATTGGAGGTGGTTTCTACAGAGTTTATCTCTACTTTGCTGTACATTTCAGCTAAAGTCATCCACACTGGGTCCTGGGAGCCTCTCACTTCCCAGGCATAAGGGACCACACACATTGGGAAAAGATCTTTTTGAACCCAACATCCAATAGAGGGTTAATATCCAAACATACAAAGAACTGAAGAAGATATTTGGTTCTCTGAACTTCAGAGAATGTGGATAATGTGGGTGTGCTTATATTTGGTTCTCTGAACTTCAAAGAACCAAATAACCCTGTTAAAATGGGGCAAATAACTAATCAGAGAGTTCTCAATTGAGGAATCTTCAATTGCTGAGAAGCACTTAAAGAAATGTTCAACATCTTTAGTCATCAGCAGAAGGCAAATCAAACCCACCCTGAGATTCCACCTCACACCACGCAGAAAGACTAAGATCAAAAAGTCAGATGACAGCAGATGCTGACAAGAATGTGGAGAAAGAGGAACACTCCTCCATTGCTGGTGTGACTGCAAACTAGTAAAACCACATTGGAAATCAATCTGGTCTTTCCTCAGAAAATTGGAAATAGTTCTACATGAAGACTCAGCTATACTTCTGCTGGGTATACACCCAAAAGATGCTCCAATATATAACAAGGACACATGGCCCACTATGTTCATAGCAGCCTTATTTGTAATAGCTAGAGACTGGAAACAACCCAGATGTTCCTCAACAGAAGAATGGATACAGCAAATGTGGTACATTCATACAATGGAGCACTACACAGCTATTAAAACCAATGACTTCATGAAATTCACAGGCAAATGGATAGAACTAGAAAATATCATCGTAAGTGTAGCAAACCAGACACAAAAGAACACACATGGTATGTACTCACTGATAAGTGGATATTGGCCCAAAAGCTCTCAATGACCATGATACAATCCACAGACCATTTGGAGTTTAGGAGGGCGGAAGACCAGAGTGTGAATGGTTCAGTCCTACATAGATAGGTGAACAATATAATTGCAAGAGTTGGAGGGAAGTGGGGCTTGGAGGGAGACAGGAGGTGGAGATAAAAACGGGAGCAGGATCAGGTACTGAAGGGGATGGGAACAAGGTACAGAAGGACAGGAAATCAAACAAAAATTATTTTAAATTATAAAAATACTTTTAAAAAATAAAGAAATAATTTAAAAAGAACAACTCTTACCCTGAAAACAAAGCTGAAGAGTACTGTGAGTTTTCTCTATTGTATCGCCTACTTTCTATTCCATTTTATCCAAAATATTGTACAATTTTAAGTTTAATTTATACATATATTATTTGTTTCTTTGGTTTTAGTCTTTTTTAAAATTTTCTTTATTTACATGTAAATTTCTCCATTCCCAGTTTCCCCTCCAAAAACAAAGAAATAAACAAAAACAACAAAAACAAACCTCTGTTGCCTCCCACTTCCCCATGCCTGCCATCCCGCCCTCTCCCGCTTTCTGGCCCTGGTGTTCCCCTACACTGGGGCACAGAACTTTCACAGGGCCAAGCACCTTTCCTCCTATTGATGATTGAATTTGCAATCCTCTACTATACACATGCTGCCTGAACAATCAAACCCCTCCATGTGCAGTCTTTGGTTGGTGGTTGAGACCCTGGGAGCTCTGAGGGTACTACTTAGTTCATATTGTTGTTCGTCCTAAAGGGCTGCAAACCCCTCAGCTCCATTGGTCCTTTCTCCAACTCCTTCACTGGGGACCCTGTACTCATTTCGATGGATGGCTGTGAGCCTCTACATCTATGTTAGTCAGGTGCTGCCAGAGCCTCTAAGGAGATAGCTATATTTAGGCTGGCTTGCCCTTCCTTCAGTCCCTGCTCCATAGTTA
>NW_022196904.1:144774356-144774848 GCF_008632895.1 Mastomys coucha
TGGCTAGGATAAAAAGCTCAGGTGACAGTAGATGCTGGAGAGGTTGTGGAGAAAGAGGAACATTACTTGGTTTTATTCTTTAAATTTTTATAGTATAGTGTCTATTCTCCTTCTGGTACACCCTCTGGATGGCTCCATATCCCATACCTCCTCTCCCTATCTCCAAAAGGATGACCACACCAACCCACATCCACCACATTAGACATTCCCATATCCTGGGGCCTCAAGTATTTTGAGGGTTAGGTGCATCTTCTCTCACTGAGTCAAGACCAGTCAGTCTTCTGCTGCATATGTGTAATGGGCCTCATATAAGCTGGTGTAAGCTGCCTGGTTGTTGGCTCAGCGTCTGAAAGGTCTTGGGACTCCAAGTTAGTTGAGAATGCTGGTTCTCCTGTAGGGTTGCCCTCCTTCTCGCTTCTTCCACCTTTTCCATAATTCATTCACAAGGGTCACCAGCTTCTGTCCATTAGTTGGGTGTTTATATCTGCATCT
>NW_022196904.1:144775897-144777765 GCF_008632895.1 Mastomys coucha
ATAGGTTGCTTTTCACATTCAGATGGTCAGACCACATTGCTAAAGAAAATACCTATAGGATTCAAAGAGCATAGACAAATTTTTTGACATCACTTTTTGTATAAGCAGAGGAGGCCAGACTAGGCTTAAAAAACCATGTGGATAGGAGGTAGGCAAGATGTTGAGGTTTGTGGGAAAGCATAAACAGATAGAACATGGAGAGTCACCTGGATAGACTCTGGAGAAGAAAGTGAGATGTTTGGTAGGTGAAATAGTTAGATAAAGCACAGAAACAAATTGTGGACAAGCAAGTTAGTAACGTTATGTGCTTTGTCTCACTACAGGTCCATCTTCCTTTTATCCTCCTTTTAGTTTTATTCTTATTCAAAGTTTCTTTCACTACATTGAATTCCATTCACAAGTCTTAGGTGGTTTTCACTATTTCCATCAGCCTTCTGTTTCCGTTTTCATTACTCAGGTGTTTATTCTTGCTAAGTTATTTATTTTTAATTTCACTAAGCTGTTTATCTGTGTCTTCTTTGAACTACTTGAATTCTTTGATGAATCTTATAATTATTCTGAACAATTCTATATCCTGGGGTACATATTGCACATTTTCTTTGGTAAACATTTCTATAGGGTTCATAGGGTTTTAAGAAAAAAATATATTAGCTTGATCTTGTACATTTTTGGTGTATTTGAAATGATAGATGTGTAAATGGATTTTTTAGTTGTAAGTCTGATTTTAATTCAACATTACGGGGCATATGGGAGCTTTAGTTTAGAGTGTGATAATGTCTTCAGTGGAATCAGATGAGTTCCACATAGGGAATAGACATGGGGTTCAGTAGACTTATATGTGGAGCTGTATCTGGCTTAATGGAAGCTCTTCATGATATAGAAAGTTTCTGTGGGTTGTGGGATAGCTAGAGAAATACCTAACTATATCCTAGACATTTTTCTGCTATAGACAGAGGAGGCCAGACTAGGCAAGGACAATATGTAAGTAGAACACAGGCATAATGTGGAGTTTGTTGGAAAGGTAAGAACAGATAGGAAGGGGAGAATCACCTGGCTAGGATTTGGAGAAGTAATTGGGATGTTTCGTGGATTGAGTATTTGTATGAAGTACAGAAGCAAACTGTTACAAGGTTACAAGTAGAATGCATCCAGGTGAAAACCTAGAATTTAGCACCAGTGCAGGTCTGGTTTATCAGACTAAATAGGAAGATAGGGAAAAGGACAGAGCCTAGATCTGGAGAGTTTCAGAGAAAGTCTCAATAAAGATATCACGTGGACTCTCAAGGGTATACCCTAGGGAAGAATGTGGGAAATCTTTAACTTTTAAATACATAAGTAAAAGAACATATACCCAAATGACATGTGTTATGATGAGACATAAGGGTATTTTCTTTGCAAAGCTTAATTTGAAAGAAAAAAGTATCCTTGGGACATCCCAACTTTTGAAATAAATCTAACATCAGAATGCTTGAATAAGTGGCTAAAGTTTCCTATACAGAAGTTTTAATGAGGGTTTTAATTTTCAGATGTGATTGATGACTGGAGCCTCTTTCCTCTATGCTCCTATTTTCCCATGTTTTCATGAGCACTGTTAGACAAATTGCAAACAGTATTCTGTGATGTCTCCATCAAGGTAAAGCTGAGAAATAAGTATGAATTCATACATCTCCAGAGACATACTACTTCCATCTGAGATATATATATAGCTTATAATCTTTTCCTTGATACAAGCAATATTAGAAGACCAAATTGCAATCCATGGCAGAGTTCAACCTATGGAGAAACTGAAGAGCAAGTTACTTTCTTCTGGGAAACAGATGTTGAATCAATACTTTGGATAAGAAATATTTCACTTTTAAGTATCAGTT
>NW_022196904.1:144778576-144779248 GCF_008632895.1 Mastomys coucha
ATTACAAGTAACAAGTCCTTTGTGGGTTACTGAAATAAATATTATTATATACCTGAAAACTGAAAAAAGAAGCAAACCCTCTAATTTTTTAATAAGGAACCCTATTGACAGCAAAGAAATAAGCATCTCCATTTGTACTATTCCCTGATAAATGACTTATTAAGCCCACAATCAGCATTCACTTTAGGTTTTTCCACGTTGGATGTGTGAGCATTTGAGTTAGAGAACTTTGTTATACCTAAAATCTCATAGTGAGTTCCATATACAATATTTTTTATTTCCTTATTTTATCTTAGAAGTCTGCTGTAATTATCATGAAACACAGATGCATAATCTTTCAGAAGTCACTGAATTTATCCTTGTGGGATTATCAGATGCTCCAGGGCTACAGATCCCTTTATTTATCATCTTCATTTTTATTTATTTGACCACATTGTGTGGTAACCTTGGCATGATTGGGTTGATTCTCCTGGACTCTCGCCTCCACACTCCCATGTACTTTTTTCTCAGTAACCTCTCATTGGTGGACTGCATTTATTCCTCAGCTGTCACTCCGAAGGTAATAGAAGGCTTTCTCACTGAAAAAAAGATCATATCCTTCAATGCATGTGCTACACAGATGTTCTTCTTAATAGGATTTGCAATTACTGAAGGTTTTCTCTTGGCATCAAT
>NW_022196904.1:144784964-144786125 GCF_008632895.1 Mastomys coucha
TTGGGCATTTCATCTAAAGTCCCTCCATTGAGTCCTGAGAGTCTTTCATCTCTCAGGTCTGATTTAATATTTAATTCATTTCTTTGTAAATTTCATACATGAGCACTGTCATCATATTATTTACTTCCCTTGTTCTCTTTTTCTTCATTCCACCCATACACTTCCTCTCAAATTCATGACTACCCTTTCTTTTATGCATGCATATACACATATGCATATATGGCTGACCTAACCAATAGGGATTAGAATAACTATTTGGAGGTTTGTCCCAGGAGTAAACTGATTCTTCTTCTTTCAGTATGCATTTCCATTCTTTATAATTTTATCTAACAATTTCTACTAGAAATTTTAGGTTACTAATAAGTAATATTTCTGATTTGCCTAATGGAAATAAAATACAAAATAATTAGAGCAATGAAAATGCTCGCTTGTTTGTCATTCAGAATTTCTGTTAAGGCTTTCTTGTAGTCTTCTTGTTGTATTAAGGTTCCTGGTATGACTGAGCACTAATTTATATATGCTTGCATACATCCTAATTTTACTCTTTTATAAAATTTTAGTTCAGTCATGTTTTTGTAATTAACATTTTGCAGTACTTCCTTGTTTATTTAAGATTATTCAAAGTAACTTATTATTTTGATGTTATTACAATTGATATTGATTCCTTAATATTCTACATGGATTATGAATTGTTAATAAAGGTAAACACAATTGGATTCATGTTCATTTTATCTTGTACTTTTTCTGTATTTATTAGCTATAATAATTTTAGTAGAACTTCTAAGAAAATAAGAGAAGGTCTGTAAGGATTACTCAAAAATTAAAAGCACCTGCTCCTGTGTAGAAGAGCAAGGTTTGGTTTTTAGCACCTAGTGGCAGCTCACAACCGTTTATAACTCATTTCAAGGGAATTCTGCATATTCTTCTGCCCTCTGAAGATAACATACAACTGTTTTTAATTCATTTCAAGGGAATTCTGCACATTCTTCTGCCCTCTGAAGACAACATATACTCAGATAACACCTAGACATGGATGCAGGCATGATTCATATAGATCAAATAATGTTCTTAACTTGTTATTAGTTACTTGTGTGTTTCACACTATGCACCCCAATCCTTCTCATTTCCCCTTCTTCTCATACTCACCCTCTGACCTTGCAA
>NW_022196904.1:144786650-144818035 GCF_008632895.1 Mastomys coucha
CCCAGGTGAGATGCAGGGTCTGCTCTGCTGAGTGTGGCAGCAATGCTGATATGACCATTTCTCCCAGACTCATGGGGCCAACTCTTCTACCTGCCATAAAGTGTGAGGGACAAGGGAGGAGAGGAGAACTTCTCTCCTTCATCCAAACTGCTGCCCAGTAGACAAAATGTAGGGCTGGCTCTCCCATCCTCTGAGAACTGGACACCTTCAAACATACATCCAGCTCCAGCTGTATTGTGGTTCCCAGGTGAAGGACAGGGATAGCTCTCTTGCTCAGATGGCCTTGAGACCCACTTTCCTGCCTACCATAGGTGGCAAGGAGTGAGAAGGGAGTGATATCTCTCTCTTTCCCATGTCACCACATTGCAGAAAAGTGGCAGGGACACTTTTCCATGCTTATACCTCAGTGCTGGCTTATTCAAGGCCCTACCAGCTAGGGTCAGCTCTACAGTGAAAGGCCAGCTCTCCTGAGTGCTACAGCTAATGAAAGACAGGACCATCTTGCCTGCCCTCATGACCCCAGGGCCAAGACCCCACCTGCCACTGGTAATAAGGGGTGAAATGAAACTGCCCACAGTTTCACAAACGGGGTTCTACTCAGCCAGGAGGGAATAAAGTACCTGAAATAGAGGGTTTGAAATGCAAAGAGAAAACACAAAGCCAAGTTGCGTCTCAATCTAGGCTCCACTTTACTGAGAATAAACCAGGGGTTTTATAGTCACAGGAGAAACTGAAAATAAGCCTCTAGATTATATTACAAAGAAAGTTCAGGTGCCAAAGTCCCCAGGTTCAGAAGATCTTCAGGAGGCTGGCTGGCGTACTCAGGTGGTGGGCATGTTCAGGGGGCTTCTTCAAAGACAAACAAACAGTCAACAGAGAGCATCTGTCTTAGTTCCCAGGGGTTAGCACCAAAACAGAGACTGCCAGGAGTCCGATGGATGAATGAAGTGAAGAGGGGATGCAACAGTGAAAGAGGAAGATGAAGATATATTTCTCCTGTCCATGCCACTACATGAGAGATGCGTGGTTGAACCATCTCTCCCACATTTATATCATCAGGGCTGGCTCACACTCAGCATGTGTAATGCACTGAGCTGTTCTTCCCAGTACTGCAGCTAGCTAGGGGAATGGTCAACTCTGCTGCTTTTATGCATTCAGGGCCATATGTCCCATAATGCCTAGGTGAATGATGAGGACAATTTTGCACAGCCCTCTGACAAAAACATATTCCTAGGCAGCAGTCCAGACTAGAGATATCTGTCTGACCTTTGAGGGCAACAGACCAGTGCTGCTACAGTACAATGGACCCAGACATGTTTCCTGGTAACAGCACGGGCTAGGACTATACAATGGTTCTAAGTAGCATCACTGGCTACTTACATTAGGTTGTTGCTTGCTATTTATTTTTCTCTATGTCTGCCTCTCTTCATTGTCCCCACATCCTTTTGTTTCTCTCTCATTTCTCCACAACTTAGCCACTTCTCTTAGTGGCACCTGACATCTCTGAGTGTCTGTGATCAACTCATAGGCTCAGGAGTCCTATACCCTATGCTTGACTTAAAGTGCATGACAGGGGTCATCATGGATGTGGTCTGTCCCCTAGAGCCTGTGCAGCATCACACTGGGATCATTTCATTCTAGTTCCCTTTCTAGGCCTTTTGGTGACCATATGGTGGCCTTCTCCTCTCTCTGTCCACCCATGTGGTCCATTGAGAGTGCTGGTTGTCTCAGGCTCACTCCCACTGGGGCTCACAGTCCCAGGTGGTGTTCTTCTAGCCTCCAGCTTGCTCCCTGTCCCATCCATGCCTGCATGGTGCTAGATGGATGGTTGTGTCAGGATCAGTTTCTTCTATCAGGGGCTGTTAGGCTTCTAATCATTCAGATGTTCATAGGTAAGGATACGGAGCATACACACAGACTCACTCCTCTCTGCCCCCTCCCCAGATGACACAGAAGCTATACCTGCAATGCTTCTAGGGACTGGAGATAAAATTAATATTTAAAAATACATTTAAAAATGAAAATAAAGTAGGAATTACATCAAGGCCCCTGTGGTAAGATAAGTAGTTTTGTTGTTGTTGTTTTAGTACAGGAAAAATATTCTCAGATCATTTCATGTGCCATTCGACAAAGAAAAAAGTTGTATGAGGAGGACTTAAAATTGCCTTAGCTGGGGAGTTTAGTAAAAAATAAATGAATAAATTTCTGCTACTTGACTTAGCTGTGAAACTGAGAACCTAATAATCAGAGAGTCTCTCATCTAACTTTTATTTCTTCACATCCTTATAAGCCATCTCAGACAAAATACAAATAACCTACTATCTCTGCTAAGGTGATGTTGAAGAGCTCATATGGGATTCCAACTATAAGAAGACATCAGCCCTCATGTCACTGCTTTCCCAGAGATATGTGGGAAGCTTGCTGTCTCTGTGTTGATATTTGACAGAGCACAAGACAGATTCTATTCCATATCATAGGCCAACATGTGGGGAAGGATATTCTTCCCTGGTTATACATATTGAACAGGAAGTGGTCCATATCTCTTTTTTTGTACCAGCACTTGTCTATTCCTAGAACAATAAGTATCAGAATCTTTTACTCCTACAATCAGAACTGTAAATGGAGATTCAATATCTGATCATTTTTATTTTACAAATGAAAACAAAAATGTAGAAAGAAAGCCAAGAAAGGGAAAATAGCTTTAGTACAGACAGTACTTCTAGCCATCTTATAATTATTGTTCTATTGCTATAACTGCACCAGTGGGAAGGTCAACAGCCTCCACATAGCATGCTCATCAAGAGGAGGTGCTGTTGTGAATTATGGTACAAAAAGAGAGGTAGTTGTCCCAATTTTCTTGTGTTTACAAGGGATTATATATACATAATTATTGTTTGTTCTTTGAATATTAGAGGACATGGAAATTTCTATATCCATTTGATATGTCAACTGTTAGACTACTTTCTTTAGGACTAGTTTGACATGGAAATGATAAATTCAATGCAAGTCAGAAACTATGAAGTGGTGAGCTAGTTTGGGGACTGTAATGGCTCTTATAGGTTGCTTTTGAATTTTAACATTTCCTATAGTTTTTAAAAATCACTTTTATTTATGGTCATATTGGAAAAAGAATAGCCTAATAAGGGAGGGATCAATTTTAAATGTGGCTATTGAAAAGGTATGGAACAAATAATATCTCATAATGAATGGAAAGGAGTTTAGATCATAAAGAAGTGTAATGCACAAGAAAATAAAATATATAAATAAAATTTCTATACCCTGAAGTTCTCTCAGTGTGAGAGGTCTTATCTCTAATACAACTAATGGAAAACCATGAAGGGATACTGTAACCACCATATAGGTGAGCACAAGAAAATAAACTTTGGAATAAAGGTGTATGGGGTACAAAATATGGAGAGATTTTTAAAAAGTATTTTTCTCACAACCTTCATACATAGAATATTGGCATAATGAGAAAAGTAAAGATTGTGACATGAATTGAAAACAGTTGAATCTTTTTTCAACATAATATTTTCATGGATTTTATTAATTCTTTGCAATTTCAAATTATATACAAATTTGAATTACATATTACAAATTATGTACAAATGGTTACACTCCTCATTCCTTTCATGGCCACACACCACCAGCCTTTATGACCTCTATCACATGAGCAAAAAGAAAAAGAAAAAAATGCAAGTCCAATGTGAAGCAATTTAATTTTAATATAACTGTTTGAAAATTTCTTGCTCAGTTTTTGAGGTACAAAAATGTACAGAGGCACTAGTAAGAGTATGTTCTAGAGATTGTATATTTCCACTCACTTGTGTTTAAAGAAAAGATTCCAGTTAAAGTCCTCATAAAGAAAAAAACTGTGTCTTTAGGAAAGAGAATAAATCATTACTTGTCTACAAGTAGTAAGAAAAACATAAGTTGAAGATATAGATTAATGGCATAGCATTTGTTTAATGTAGCTGAGTTTGACAACCAGCAACTACAATATCAAAAGGAGAAAGAAAAAATAAAAATCAGTTGAAGGGTTTATTATGGAAGATTCATTAACAGCTTTTGCCTACATCATATGCTGAAGTTTGGCTGCATGTTCCTACACTATATATTCTTCTCATTAAGATCTCAGTGGATATTTTTAGCAAAAGTGCCTACCAGTGATTTCAGGTGGTATAAAGTAGTCCTATGTGGATTACCATAAAAAAGAAGATGGTATAACAAGCAAGCTGAAGTGATCCCCAGAGTCATACTTTATACTTATCTTTTCCAGATATCGTATTCAATGAAGTTTCTATGTCCATGTCTTGTTCAGCCTTATCCTACTCTGAACTCAGTAGATGTTCCTTCACACTAGACAACACATTCATACATGAACAAGAGAATTCAGTAATGCTTCAGAACTTATGATAGAGTACAACTATCATGATTCTTAATTTCCTCATGTTATTCTATGTTCTGGATGGTGGCACTAATTTCTTTATTTCCTTCAGGATGTGATACTGGATTTGGTTTACTGTTTTCCTTGGCAGAAGAAACTCTAAATGCTTCTCTTTAGCCTTTTCAACAATAATAGACTTCACTCCATAGTTGAGGGAAAACCTAAGTATATATACCCCAATTATACATTATGAGACTGGGAAAATAACTACAAGGTGAGTTTGGGTGCCCACTGGACATACTGTGAATAGAATGTCAATCAAAACTCAATTAATCAACTGACTTCCATAAATACCCAATTTAGCTGGAGAGAAATAATATTTCTTGGGGGTCTCATAGAATCAGCATTAATTTATAATTAGTATTCAGTAGACATTGGAATGTCTAATTGTTTCCTTTCCCAGTGTATAGTTACCTTTGTGAAAGACTGCAAGTCCCTCTCTGTGAAAGGACTGGAAGAAAAATAAGAGTGAAACATTTAGGTGTTTTATCAAGGGTCTTCCTCAGGGAAGAATTTGCCCTTACCTTGACAGATGAGAGCATGCTGTAAAATCTACAAATAAGCAGGACACTGGGAAATCAATTGCCTCACTTTTCAGGGACAAGGTCAGATATTACTTAAAAATTCCTATTTCACAGAAAAGTCTGACAGATTTTCAGGCCCTAACAGCTAAAGATGGATGCCCCACCAACACAGAATAATGCTGGTTTACAACCCAATTAACCAGCTATTCTCTGTTATTTCTTTAGATTTGGAAGCTCCTTCTTTGTACATTCTGTACACTTTGGTAAAATCTATTCCTCCCAGGACTCTGATGGGGTTGAAGAAAATAGTTATAGTCTTAAAGTTTTCCTTCTTAACAGATTCAGAGAAAAAAAACTAACAAAAGAGGTATATGTTTATAAAGGGCTACAGACATGAGACCTTAAATTGTTTGAGATCTTAAGAAAATGCTATAGGGTCTAAGAAGGGCTTTACATATTGGTAAACACAAGTTATGAATATTAGAGTATATATAAGGTTGAATAGCAATTTAAGTATAGAATTCGGATTCACCAACATAGGATGGATAGCAGAGTACTTTCTTCAAGGTTGCCAAAAACAAATGGACAGGACATTATGAATGTAATTCTTAACTGATAGTTCTCAGAATTTTTCTAATTATACATAGTTTATTGAAGTTAGAGATTTTATTGGACTAAAATGGAGAAATGGTAAGGTAACCTCTTTTTATATTATATGATGGTGTGTCTCTGTAATTTCAATTGTTAATTCTGTACTAGAAGGATTTTGATATTATCATTTCTATGATCCTTCAAGAGATTTTTGTAAATTCTCATCATATCAATCTCACCTTCATCAAATTAATCTAGATATGTATCAGAAGATGTCTTGCTGCTGATTGGTTGTATAGAGCTAGCCATATATAGAAATATATGCTAGAATAGGACATATGGTAGAACAATTAAATTAAATATAAACAGTAGCTGGGAGACTGCCTTTCTTAGTATATGTTTCCACAACATGAACAAAGCCACTCTCTTTTTTTTTCAAGACAGGGTTTCTCTGTATAGCTCTGGCTGTCCTGGAACTTACTCAGTAGAACAGTTTGGCCTCAAATTCAGAAATACACCTACCTCTGGCTACGAAGTGCTGGGATTAAAGGCATGTACTACCACTGCCAGAGAAACAAAACCACTTTATAAAGAATACCATTTAATTGAGGCTGCTTAATAGGTTGTAAGGTTCAGTCCACCATGGTGGGAAGCATGGCATCGTCCAGGCAGGCAAGGCAGTGGAGGAACTGAGAGTTCTACATATCTTTCAGAAAATGAAAAAGATGAAAATGGCTTACAGAAAGTATGATGAACGTCTCTTAAAGCCATCTCTGATGCCTAGAGATAATACTGAAATCCTACCCAGAGAGAGCTGGTCTCCCCTAAGTGCTGACACAACTATCATAACACCAATCTGAACCACATTACAGCCTAAAGAGAACTGGTTCACAGTCTCACAGGAGAAACAATCTCCAGTCATAGACACCGAGACCAACTAACAACAGAGATAATTAGATAGTGAGAGGGAAGTGAAAGAAAGTAAGCAACAGAAACCAAGACTACTTGGCATCTTCAGAGAGAAATTCTCCCACCACAGCAAGTCCTGGATACCCCAACACACCAGAAAAGCCATATTTGGACTTAAAATCACATCTCATGATGCAGATAGAATATTTTAAGAAGTACATAAATAACTTCCATAAAGAAATACAGGAGAACACAGCTAAACAGGTGGAAGCCCTTAAAGAGGAAACACATAAATCCCTTAAAGAAATACAGAAAAATATAACCAAAGAGGTGAAATAATTCAACTAGAAATAGAAATAGAACTAATAAAGAAATCACAAAGGGAGACAACCCTGGAAATAGAAAACCTAGGAAAGAGATCAAGAGTCATAGATGCAAACAACACCAACAGAATACAAGAGATAGATGAGAGAATCTCAGGTGCAGAAGATAACAAAGAAAACATTGACACAACAATCAAAGAAAATGAAAAATGAAAAAAAGGTCCTAAACAAAAACATTCAGGAAATCCAGCACACAATGAGAAGATCAAACCTTAGAGAGTGAAGATTACCAACTTAAAGGGACAGTAAATATCTTCAACAAAATTATAGAAAAATTCTCTAACTTAAAGACATTCCCATAAACATACATCTACAGAACTCCAAAAAGATTGGATCAAAAAAGAAATTCCTCCTGTCACATAATAAATAACACAACAAATGCACAAAACAAAGAAAGAATATTAAAAACAGTAAGAAAAAAGGTCACATAACATATAAAGGCAGACCAATCAGAAATACACCAGACTTCTCACCAGAGCCTCTGAAAGCCAGAAGATTCTGGGCAGATCTCCAGGCCCTAAGGTCACACAAAGCCAGCCCAGGCTACTATACCCAGGAAAACTCTCAATTACCATAGAGTGAAAAAACAAGACATTTCATGACAAAAAAACAAATTTACACAGTATTTTTCCACAAATCCAGATTTGCAAAGGATAATAGATGGAAATCTCCAACACAAAGAGGGAAAAAACACAATAGAAAACACAAAAATTCAATCTTTTTTCAAAAAAAAAATCCAAATGAAAATAGCCACACAAACATAATTACACCTCTAAAAACAAAAATAACAGGAAGAAACAATCACTTTCTCCTTAATATCTCTTAACATCAATGGAATCAATATTCAATTCTCCAATGAAATGACATGGTCTAACATACTGAATTTGTAATTAGGACCCAGCATTTTTCTGCATACAGGAAACACATTTCACTGACAAAGACAGACAGTATCTCAGTAGAAGAGTAGAAAAAAATTTTCCAAGCAAATATTTAGAAGAATCAAGCTGTAATTGGCATTCTAATGTTGAATAAAATCAACTTTCAACCACAAGTTTTCAAAAAAGATAAGGAAGGGCACTTCATACTCATCAAAGGAAAAATCTACCAAGATGAACTCTCAATTCTGAACATCTATGGTCCAAATGCAAGGGCACACATATTCATAAAAGAAACTTTACTAAAGATCAAAGTATGCATTGCACCTCTAACAATAATACTGGGAGACTTCACCATCCCACTCTAATCAATGGACAGATCATGGAAACAGATACAAAACAGAGACACATTGAAACTAACAGAAGTTATGAACCAAATGGATTTAAAAGGTATATATAGAACATTACATCCTAAAACTAAAGGATTTACCTTCTTCTCAGCACCTCATAGTACCTTCCCCAAAACTGATAATATAAAAGTCCCTAAATAGTCCTCAACATATACAAGAAGATTGAAATATTCCTGTGCATCCTATCAGATCACCAGAGACTAAGGCTGGTCTTCAATAACAACAACAACAATAAAAACATAAAGCCCACATACACATGGAAGATGAATAACTCTCTACTCAATGATAACTTAGTAATGGAAGAAATAAAGAAATTAAAGACTTTTTAGAATATAATGAAAATGAAGGCACAACATACCCAAACTTATGGGATGCAATAAAAGCAGTACAAAGAAGAAAACACATAGCTCTGAATATCTGCAGAAAAGAAACTGGAAAAAGCATAAACTAGCAGTTTGATAGTACATCTGAAAGCTCTAGAACAAAAAGAAGCAAATATACCCAAAAGGAGTAGGCTGAAGGAAATAATTATACTCATGGATGAAACCAACCAAATAGAAACAAAAAGATCTATACAAAGAATCAACAAAACCTAGAGCTGGTTCTTTGAGAAAATCAAAAAGATAGATGAACCAGAGGACACAGAGCCAGTATCCAAATTAACAAAACCAGAAATGAAAAGGGAGCCATAACAGAAACTGAGGAAGTTATTTTTTAAAAAAATCATCATATCCTCCTACAAAAGCCAATACTCAACAAAAATGGAAAATCTGGATGAAATGGATAGTTTTCTAGATAGATACCAGGTAGCAAATTTAAATCAAGAGCAGATAAACCGTCTGCACAGTCACATATCCCCTAACGAAATAGGAGTAGTCATTAAAATTTTCACAACAAATGAAACCCAGGATAAGGAGATTTCAGTGCAGAATTCTATCTGCTCTTTCAAGAAGACTGAATTCCAATATTCTTTAAACTCTTCCCCAAATAGAAACAAAAGGAACACTTCCCAACTCATTCTATGAAACCATAATTATTCTTATACATAAATCACACAAAGACCCAAGAAAGAAAATGAAAATCAGAGCAATTTCCCTTATGAATATTGATGCAAAAATACTCAATAAAATTCTCACAAACTGAATCCAAAAATACATCAAAATTATCATTCACCATGATCAAATATGCTTCATCCCAGGGATACAGTTATGGTTCACTATACAGAAATTTGTCAATGTTTTCCATTATATTAACAAAATCAAGAAAAAGAATGGTCATCTCATTAGATGCTGAAAAAAATTGACAAAATTCAATACTTGTTCATGGTAAAAGTCTTGGAAATATCAGGAATTCAAGGCCCATACCTAAATATAGTAACAGCAATATATAGCAAACCAGAGGCCTACATCAACCAAAACAGAAAAAGACTTGATGCAGGGGCTAGACAAGGCTGCCCATTTTCTCCTTATCTATTCAATATAATACTTGAAATCCTAGCTAGAGCAATTAGACAACAATAGGAAGTCTAAGGGATACAAATTGGAGATGAAGAAGTAAAAATACCACTATTTTTAGATGATATGATAACATAGTTAAGTGACTCCAGAAATTCCAGTAGAGAATCTCTACACCAGATAACTTCAGCAAAGTGACAGGATATAAAATTAAAACAAATCAATACCCTTCCTTTACTCCAAAGATAAACAGGCTGAGAAAAAAAAACTAAGTGAAACAACATCCTTCACAATAGCCACAAATAATATAAAGTATCTTGGTGTGACTTTAACAAAGGAAGTGAAAGATCAGTACAAGAACTTCAATTCTCTGAAGAAAGAAATTGAAGATCTCAGAAGATGAAAAGTTTCCCATGCTCATGGATTGGCAGGATTATTATAGTAAAAATGGCCATTTTGCCTATAGCAATCTAGAGATTCAAGGTAATCCCCATCAAAATTCCAACTTAATTCTTCATAGACCTAGAAAAATCAATTTGCAGATCCATTTTGAATAACCAAACACCCAGGATAGCAAAAACTATTCTCAATAATAAAAGAAATTCTGGGGGAATCACCAGACCTCAAGCTGTATTACAGATAAATCTTGATAAAAATAGCATGGTATTGGTACAGAGACAGGCAGGTAGATCAATGGAATAGAATTGATGACCCAGAAATGACTCACACATCTATGGTCACGTGATCTTTGACAAAGGATCTAATACTATCCAGTTGAAAAAAGAAAGTATTTTCAACAAATGGTGCTGGTTCAACTGGAGGTCAGAATGTAGAAAAATCAGATAATGCTATTAAAAATATGATACAGAGCTAAACAAAGGATTCTTAAGTGTGGAATATTGAATGGTATAAAAACACCTCATGAAATGTTCAACATTCATAGGCATCAGGGAAATACAACCCAAAACACCCCTGAGATACCACCTCATACCAGTCAGAATGGCTAGGATCAAAAACTCAGGAGACAGAAGATGCTGGCAAGAGTGTGGAGAAAGAACACTTCTCCATTCTTGGTGCAATTGCAAGCTGGTACAAACCTTCTGAAAATCAGTCTAGTGGTTGCTCAGAAAATTGGTCGTAGTACTACCTGAGGACCCAGCTATAAAACTCCTGGGTATCTACCCAAAAGTTGCTATGACATAGAGCAAGGACACATACTCCACTATGTTCATAGAAGTCTTATTTATAATAGCCAGAAGCTGGAAAAAACTCAGATGTCTGTCAACAGAGGAATGGATACAGAAAATGTGGTACATTTACACAATGGAGTACTACTAAGCTATCAAAATTGATAAATTCATGGAATTAGGAGGCAAATTGCTGGAACTAGAAAATATCACTCTGAGTGAGGTAACATAATCACAAATGAACAAACAAACAAACAAATTAAAAGTACATATGATAATCACTCACTGAAAAGTAGATGTTAGCCCAAAAGCTGGGAATATCCAAGATACAATTCACAGACCACATGAATTTCACAGGAGGAAATATGGAAACAACATGTTTTTTAAACCACTTAGATTGCATATGACTTAATTCTGCAGCTGAATCTAGAATTACTCATACAAAACTTTGGACTCCTGGGAGATAAAAAGAAAGAAATTGGGAATATGAAAAATAAATACAAAGCAATACCTTGAATGTGTGTGACAGATTCCTCTTATTATTGCATGTCTTTTATATTTTTCATACTATTTTTACACATGGCATTTAAAATATTTTATATAGATAAGTATACATATAAATCAAACACTATATCATTTTCATTTGTATTTTTAGGTTTAATATATACATTTCCCTAAGTGGCAATCATGTACGCAGAGCAAGGAAAAATAGATTTGCTAACAAGGACAGAGAAAAGCCTAAGGCACTTTAATCCTACTTTTCAAAAATTACACCATCTAAGGAATTGTGAGAGTGTTATTTTTGTTGTTTTTTATTTTTATCTTTGTTTTTATGGCACAAGATTTATTTTTCATTAATCAATTTATTTTTTTACACTCCATATTTTATTCCCCCCACCCATTCTGCAACTGTTCCACATCTTATACCTCCTACCCACCCAACTGTCTCCGTGTGGATGGCCCCAGCTCCCACGCCACCTGACCTCTAAAGTCCCTGGTGCATCGAGTTTCTTGAGGATAATATACATCATCTCTGATTGAACACAGACTTGGAAGTCCTCTACTGTATGTATGTCTGGGGCTTCATATCAGCTGGTATACGCTGCTGGTTGCTGGTCCAATGTTTGAGAGATCTCAGGGGTTCAGATTAATTGAGGCTGCTGTTCATCCTACAGGATTGACTCTTTCCTCAGCTTCTTTCAGCCTTCCCCAATTCAACAACAGGGTTCAACTGTTTCTGTCCATTGGTTGGGTACAAATATCTGCATCTGATTCATTCAGCTGCTTGTTGGGTCTTTCGTAGGGCTGTCATGATAGGTCCCTTTTTGTGAGTGCTCCATAGCCTCAGTAATAGTGTCAGGCATTGGGACATCACCTTGTGCTGCATCCCACTTTGGGCCTTTCGCTGGTCCTTCTTTTCCACAGACTCCTCTCCACTTCCATCCCTGTAATTCTTTCAGACAGGAATAATTATGAGTTGGAGTCGTGACTATAGGAAGGCAAACCCATCCCTCACTTGATGTCCTGTTTTCCTGCTGGAAGTGGCCTTATAAGTTCCCTCTACCTACTGTCAGGCATTTCATCTAAGGTCCCTCCCTTTGAATCCTGAGATTCTCTCACCTCCCAGGTCTCTGGTGCATTCTTGAGAGAACAAAAATATACCTTCTTCTCAGCACCTCATGGTACCTTCTCCAAAATTGACCATATAATTGGCCACCAATAAAACCTCAACCAATACAAGAAGAGTGAAATACCATGCATCATATCAGATCACCATACCCTAAGGCTTGTCTTCAACAACAGCAAAAACTACAGAAAGCTCATGTACACATGGAAACTGAACAATTCTTTTCTCAATGGTAACATGGTCAGGGAAGAAATAAAGAATGAAATTATAGGCTCCCTGGAATTTATAGAAAATGTTGACACCTCATAACCAAAATTATGGGACACAATGAAAGCAGTGTAAGAGGAAATTTCATAGCACTAAGTACCCTGGTAAAGAAAATGAAGAGATATTATGATAACAACTTAACAGCACACCTGAGAGCTCTAGAACAAAGAGAAGCAAACTCACACAAGAGGAGTAGAAGGCAGGAAATAGTCAAACTCAGTGCTGAAATCAACCAACAAAGAAAACAATACAAACAATCAACAAAACAAAAAGCTGGTTTTTTGAGAGAATCATCAAGATAGATAAACCCCCAGAAAAACTAACTAAAGGGTTTAGAGGGATTATCCAAATTAACAAAATCAGAAGTAAAAAGGGAGACATAAAAACAGAAATAGAAGAAATTCAAAATCATCAGATCCTACTATAAAAGCCTATGCTTAACAAGCTGGAAAATCTAGATGAAATGGATGGTTTTCTAGACAGTTGCCACATACCTAAGTTAAATCAAGAGCAGGTAGACTATCTAAACTGGCACATATTACATAAGTATATAGAAGTCATAATAAACCTCCCAACCAAAAAAGGCCTAGGGCCAGATGGATTTAGTGCAGAATTCTACCAGACCTCAAAGAAGACCTAGTACCATTTTTTTCCTCAAAATATTCCATAAAATAGAAAGAAAAGGAACACTACCTAACTTGTTCTATAAAGCCACAATTACCCTGATACCTAAACCACACAAGGACCCAACTAAAATACAGAGTGTTTAAAACTATTTTCCCCATAGAACTGCATACCAATTCATTATGCAATACCAAATTGTCAGTCCTGAATGTAAGTAACAGCATCCAGGTAGACCAGGCTGTGCATTTGAAAAAAACAAGCATGTATGTGTGTATGGGATAATTTGGAAAGAGAAAGGGGAAAGGAGACATGATGTTATTATATTATGTTCTCAAAACAAATGTAACTTTTAGAAATTAAATATATATCCCAAAATATTCTTGTTAAGAAAGAAAGAAAGATTTTCTTGGGTTGATAATGGCACTGGATATATAATAAACTGCTTTGTAAGTCAGTATATACATTACATTTCCTTTCTCCACAAATTTGTCAGTTCCTCTTTCATCAGAATTTCAATAAATGTTTCTTTTCCAAACATATGTAAGGAATCATTTTCATTATAGACCTGCTTTTTACACACACTAGGATGCATTTTCCAGATTTATTATTTATTCTAATGATAAACTTTAATTTCTTAAAAATATACTTTCATTTATTTTAGATTCATGCTAAGCCTTCATGTCAGGGTTGTCTGTTTTTCTCTCCATGTTACATTTCCAGGATTTCATTATGAATTATTATTTCACTATTTCTTGGTGGAATAGTTCCTTCCTGGTAACATTTCATTATGGCACAAATCTTCACACAATTAATAAAAACAGTGCCTGTTACAATGTTTAGTGATAAAAATGTTGATAGTTCACTATACTTTCTTGTTTATACTCCTGTACCTATTTAAATAGATTAATGCATGGATCCCAAAGAATTATTTGGTAACAAGGGATTGGTGGCCATAGAGCTACCTTCTTCTGGGAAATAAAATGTATGAGGTAAGGCTATAAGTGACAAAGCAATTTGCTACTTCAGTGGATTTTGTTTGCAATGGTCTATCATGACCCAATCCCATAGGACCAGTCTCCCCAAGATCACTGTCTTCTCAAGTTGGTTCACAAGAGAAATCAGTCAACAACATATTTTGCATACTATCTTTTGCAGATACACCTAAGGAGACAGACCTATTTTACTTTCCCATTTCTTGAAATTGAAGGTAAGAAAAGTGCCTTTCTATCTCTTGATTTGCAAACTATTGATACTGTTAGAAAAATGATGAACTTGAAAATAGATTGTAGAATTTCAGACATATTTTAGGGCAAGACTTACTGTTCCTTGGAATTCACTCCAAATTTCAATTACTTTAGCTAAAAAAAAATTATTGATCAATCTTCAGTAAATGCTAATATATTAACTATTTAAATGTAATAAATTTACAGTTTAATAGAAACTTTGTTCTCACATAGGCCCAATCTAATCCACTTTGAATTAGATAATGTTAATATCATACCTTAAACAGATACAAAAATAAGGGAAAAAGACATATATTGTACACCTTCGTAGGTTTCATGCATTATGCCAAGTATTTCCAGTCACATACTCACTTACATTATTATATTAATATTATTTTTACATCATTAAACACAAAGAAAGGGAGTTTTATGGGAGATGACTTTTCAGTGGGATATGCTATTATTAGAAGAGTAAGATTCTAAGTGATGCCTTCAGTAAATCAAATTCTTCATCTCTATTATCATATCTATTCTATCATATCTACCTATCATATCTATTATCTAACTAGAAACTAGCAATGGTGTTCTAACTCAGATTATATGAGTCTTGAGAATGTGCAGAGATATTCAATGTCATGTCCTACTTGATTTATGATTCTGTGTCTTCTATCAATATAAAATGTAGAGGAACAAATTGTGACACTCATCTAAACCATGGTGTTAAAAGTACTAAAAATAAATGAAAAAGAATACTTGGGACTGAAAAGATAGTTACTTGATATCTGAAGTGCTTTTCTAGAAAGAATATGTGACTGTTTGTAAGACAAACTCATACAGGTGACAGTTTCAGTTAATCACAAAATGAAATTTCAGGGAATTCTACCTTCTAATACTGAAGCAAGAATGGGAAATTTAGTTGACTAATTGTACATAGAAAATGTCCTGATTTCCAGAAACTTGCTTAAAGATTTAAATATCCAATGAATACTATGCTAATAGTATATAATATAGTATATATTATAATATATTATTATATTATATTATTCTTATACTATATTATAATATAATATAGTATAGTAATTTCTGAAGTCCCTTTCACCATTAAAAGATTCATAGTGCTAAGAATTCAAAATATCTCACACTTTCCTTGTAAATATTGAATGAACTACACTACTAATATGATAGAAGTTTTCTGAATTTCAATAAAATTTTCTGAAACTCTTCATTCTGAAGTAAAACACTTTTATGTCTGCTTATTATAAACACCAAAATACTATAGTCTTATGTAACAAACTGTTTTTCATAGTGTAGTACAAATATATGTGTGTGTGTGTGTGTGTGTGTGTGTGTGTGTGTATTCATAAGAATCCTGAAAATGTATTTTACTATGAAATGACTTTTAAAATTTAAGTTAAAATTACTTATATTTACAAAGAATGCTTATCCATTTTGCAATTATTGCATTTAAAACTTGTTCATCACTTGATACATTT
Organism: Mastomys coucha; assembly: GCF_008632895.1. Lineage (NCBI taxonomy): Eukaryota > Metazoa > Chordata > Mammalia > Rodentia > Muridae > Mastomys > Mastomys coucha. Next base: position 144,802,665 of record NW_022196904.1, read on the forward strand.
TTACAGAAAGATAAAATTATTTATAATGCAGGTGGTTGTTCTGAAACTTGCAGACAATAGTTCATATTTTATTAATTTGTTCTTAATATGTATTCTTATAGGTGTTTATATTACAATATCTCTAAATTCATAATAGTTTCAATTAAGTATAATTATTATCCCCATTTTTCACATAAAGAATTTGAAATTCAGAGAAGTTCCATATTCTCTTGCAATATAGACCATCTTCATAGAATTATGCAAATCATGTTATTCCCAATCAATATTGGTTTCATATTCACACATTACTATTCCACCTTATATTGTACTAAAACCTGAAGAGTGTTAAGTATCATGAGCAATAACTTAAAGCATTTTTTAAATTCAGAAGAGGATTTAAAAATGAATGCAAAAGAGGTAATTTCCTAGCACTAAGAATAAAGAGAGCTAAAGATATCCAAATTGCATGTGATATTAACATGGTATTGTAAAAATGCTATTTATGGTAAGAAAGTTAATTGGAAAACAGATTCATCTTAAGTAGACATATTGACTAATAGACAAAAATAAAGTTTGGTAATTTGAAATAAGTGTAAAGGACTCACCTCATTGGTCTTCCTAAATATAGATTGATTTATATAAAAAAGCATAGTGAGCATTTTGTGAGTTGTTCCTGTTCATTGAAATTCTTGGTGATTTTTTTTGCTGGCAGTTTTTTTTTTTTTTTTGATGTTTTTATGTTTGGTTTTTTGGTTTTTTGTTTTTTGTTTTTTTGGGATTTTTTGTTTTTCTAGACAGAGTTTCTCTGAGTAGTCCTGGCTGTCCTGGAACTCACTCTGTAGACCAGGCTGGCCCCGAACTCAGAAATCCGTCTGCCTCTGCCTCCCAAGTGCTGGGATTAAAGGTGTGCGCCTCCACCACCCAGCTTTTCTTTGGCCTTTAAGTAAAATATATTTTCCCTCTATATTTCACATTTGCTATAAGAAAAAGAAAGAAACTATGGAAAAGTACACTAGACTGGTCTTCTACAGTTCTGTACACACTCACAGAAAATTTTCTAGGATCTCCAATAGATTTGGTCATGCCTTTTATATGTTAGGAAGAAACCTAAGATAAAACACAAATGTGCTGGCCTCATGCCTCTTCTGTTTGGATAAGTCCAGAGAAAACAAAAAGTGGAATCACTCATTTATGCAGCTTAGTTGAATCCCTGACAAATCTAACCCAATTTGGCCAGATTATTATTTTTTTAATAGTAACTTTCTTTCTTGTACCATTCCCTTTTGATTCTACATTGTGTGATGATCTCTGAGTATGTTATTTACATGTCATTAACTTAATGCCCAGAATACAAAAACAATCTATATAACAAAATCTTTAAATAATAAGTATATGATCTAACAAATACTTGAAATCATTCCCTACCACACCTGGAGTGTTTTCAACTCATGAATTCCTTGTGGCTTAATAATGGGTTTACTGAAATGCCTTCTAAACATATTCTGAGTATTTATATTATCTCTGATGCATTTGGTTAATAGTCTCTCACTGCCAAATTGTTTGCAGGTAGAAATTAATGTGTAGATTTACATTTGAACAAATGTCATAAAAATACAAAAAAATAAAAAGTCAAGTCTTTATATGACTTGTATCTAAATCTAGATTTGATTAGTAAAATAAAATCAGTGTCTATAAGGTAAATGACCAATCTGACAGGTATTTGGTTTTTTGCATGCTAAAGAGAATGGCTGTGGACTCAGTGACTTGGGAGAACCACTCATTGTTCATGGAGTTTGTGTTCCTTGCCTATCCAAAGCGTCCAGAGCTGCGTATGCTCTGCTTCATTGGAGTTAGCCTGGCTTATGGATTGATAATCTCTGGGAATATCCTCATTGTGGTCTCCATCCAGACTGAAACTCGTCTACATACACCCATGTATTACTTCCTGGGCAGCCTCTCAGGGATAGAACTGTGCTACACTGCAGTGGTGGTGCCACACATTTTGGCCAACAACTTTCAGTCTGAGAAGACTATCACTCTCCTGAGCTGTGCCACTCAGATGGTTTTCCTCATTGGACTTGGTAGTGCTGATTGCTTCCTCCTGGCTATCATGGCCTATGACAGATATATTGCCATCTGTCATCCCTTGCAGTACCCTCTCATCATGACTGTAACTCTTTGTGTTCGCTTGGTTGTGGCTTCTGTGGTGATTGGATTGTTCTTGTCCTTACAGCTTGTTGTCTTCATCTTCTGTCTGCCATTCTGTCAGGACAGAGGAATAGAGCATTTCTTTTGTGATGCTCCACCAGTGATGCGTCTTGTGTGTGCCACAAGTCATATTCATGAGCTCTCTGTGCTAATGGCAGCCACGATAGCCATTGCTGTACCTTTCTTTTTCATTGCCACCACCTATGCCTTGATAGTGGCTGCTGTACTCAAACTCCACTCAGCAGCTGGCCGTCACAAGGCCTTCAACACCTGTTCGTCCCACCTCATGGTTGTAATGTTGCAGTATGGCTGTTGTGCCTTCATGTACCTGCGCCCCATCTCCAGTTACCATCCCAAGCAGGATCAGTTCATCTCCCTGGTATACACACTGGGGACACCATTCCTCAATCCCCTTATCTATACTCTGAGGAACAGTGAGATGAAAGGGGCCATAGGAAATGTTCTTACCAGAAAGTATCTCTCCAGGAAAATGATTGGATAGGAAAAAAAATCTAAAGTTCAGTCCCAGCCAAAGAAAACCCCTATGCCACTGCAAAAATGTTGACTCTACTTTTTATTTATGTGAAACCATGCTCACATAAATAAAAGGCATAAAGTACCTAAGTGTTTACCTATATGTGGTAACATTCTTTAATGTGTGCTACTTTTAGACTGGTTGATAGATCTTGTAAAAAAATATAAGCATGTAAATAGCATAATGTAAGGTTGTGGCAAGAGTATGTTATTACATATTAGGAAAAAAGTAATATTTTTCATAAGTTTTAGATAACATGAAATAACAAGATCATCTGCAGTTCTTGGGAGCCATATAATGTAAAAGCAATAAAACATTTGGTTGACTCAACAAACCAAAAAAATAAAAACAAAAACAACAAAAACACAAAAAAACTCAAAAAAACAAAATACAAAACACAAAACAAAACAAAAAAAAACACATACACCAAAAAAAAAAAAAAAAAAAAAAAAAAAAAAAAAAAAAAAAAAAAAAAAAAAAAAAAAAAAAAAAAAAAAGGTTGACTTCATGGTAATACTATCATTAACACACCTAAAAAGTAAAAAAGAGGTGTATTTTTAACAGAAACCAGTGAGAACCAGATGCAAAAGGGAATTTACTTTAAGAGTGATAGTTTTTATTGGAGGAAACACACTTTTCACAAATAAGGTCTACAAGAGACACTATGTAGAGAGAGACTTTAAGGGCTATAACAAACAGAATGACTCAAGCTGTTTGTTATAGTATTATACGTAAAATAAAACTGCACTATTGATTCAATTTCCTTCAATAAAGTGTTTCTTGATTACTAGTGATTTTTGCATTAGGAATGTAGGTTAGCTTAGTCTTTATCGTAAGATGGTATGCATTGGTGGTGGTATCATTAGTTACTTTCAGTGTTCCTGAAATATCCATAATGCATATAGCATATAATATCTTTGACTATGAGCATACATTTTCTATCAGTCTTCAAAAGTTTTTTCTTTTATAATAATTGAAGAATCTCTCAGGAGAAAAATCCAGAGAGTTTGGATTATATTCTCAGAAAACTAAGTATGTATATAAGTCCTATGCAGATAATTTCTCTACAAGTAAGGGACTTGGATTGGTGCCAGATCTAAGAGACTGGCAAAGTGTCCAGTTAGAGTCAATTTTGTACTACCAATGTTTCTAAATTGACTCCTCTTCCTTCTCCTTAAATGTGGAGCCCTCTATTCAATTTAAGTAGGGGACTGGTGCTAACCACAGATACGTTTTGAATATGGCATGAAGTTTCAAGCACTGAAATGTGTTTCAGGACAAAACATCTGATTAATTAAGTGTTCCATATGACTTTGAAAAGAATGTATATCTTACAGATCACAAAGGATGTCCATAATTTTAGGTTAGCTCATAGTATATGGTTTGGATTTTGTTTTATTTGAGTGTTGGCTTGCTTTAAACTTGCTACCTTTCTGGCTCAGCCTGTAAAGCTATAGGAATACAGACATGATACAATACTCCCTAGTAATTGTATGGATACTATCTTCTAATTTTTTGGCATAGTTGTCTATTCACATTTTCAATTACTTACTATTTTAAGCTGAAACATGAATCTGCTGACTCAAATTATAATTAGCTTACAATTTTGAAAGCTAAATGCTAAATTGATGGATAACACAATATATTCTTTTTTATAAGCACGTAACCCCCACATAATAATAAAAAATCTCAAAACATACACACACCACTAAAATTCATAAAAAGACAAAACTCACCATAAACTATAATATAAAAACCATATGGGCAGAGAAGGTGGAGAAAGAACCTGTAAAGACCACCTCCTGTGGATAAGAACTGCCCTTGACTGAGGGATAGAGCCACCCACCCATATCAAATGCTTTTTTAAAAATAAAAAATACAAAAATGTTCCTCTCCAAAAAAATGAAACAGGGACAAAAAAAATGAAACAAAGACTGAAGGAAGGGCAAATCATGGAACAGCTACACCTGAGGGGTACATCATGTCTGCAGACACCAAACCCAATACTGTTGCCAGGGTCAAGAGGTACTTGAGGAGAGGAACCAAGTTTGGTGGTTACGGGGGAGGTACAGGCAGCAATGCAGATGCATTCTCACCTATGCAGAGGCAGATGATGGAGCCAACCATTGGGCTGAACTCAGGGAACCTGATGGGGGAGCTGGCAGAAGGACTGGAGGAGCAGACAGGGATTGCAACCCCATTGGAAGAACAATATAGGCTGGCCTGACTATCCATTTCTCCCAGAGGCTAGACCAGCAGCCAAGGAATGTACCTAAAAGGTTCTTTGGCTCCAGATATGTATGTAGCAGAGGATGGCCTTGCCTGACAACAATAGGAAGTGAGGCCCTTGTTTCCAGGAAGGTTAGATGCTCCAAAGTAGGGGGATACTGGAGCAATGGACAGGGGAGTTTGGGTGTGTGGGGGAACACAAACCATACATACAAAAGGGAGGGGAGGGCTGAGGTGGGATGGGGGTAGTGAAGGAGTAACCAGGAAGTGGGATATCATGGGATGGGGGGTTGGTTGAGGGAGTAACTGGGAATTCGGTTATCATTTGAGATGTAGATGAATGGGATGATTAATATTAATAAAGGGAAAACAGTAATAGAAAAAAGCAACCTAAAACTAAAAGGTCTATAAAAGTACTATTTATTTCATTTTGTGATGGACATTTATTGCTAGACATGTGACCTTAGTTTAAGTGTAGTAAAATATACTCTATGAAATCTGCTGGAGAGAACTAATTTTTCTATAGCAACTGATGGCTTTAATGCAGAATTCTACCAGCTTTTCAAAAGAGAGTTAATTTCAATACTCCTCAAACTATTCTCCAAAATAGAAATGGAAGGAGCACTGCCAAATTCATCCTATGAGGCCACAGTCACTCTGATATCTAAACCACACAAAGAATCAACAAGTAAAGAGAACTTCAGACTAATTTCTCTTATGAGCACTGTGCAAAAATACTCAATATAATACTTATAAACCTAATCCAGGAACATATCAAAGACATCCATCATGATGAAGTAGGTAAGTGAATGTCTGTTGGAGATATCTTCTTGGTTATTAAAAGAAGTCCACTTTTCCCTATCATTGTTGGGACCTTATGTGCTTAAAGCTGTGAAAGGCTGCATGGATGTTACTATGGTGTCTAAGTGTTCATATGAACATTAATCTTGTTGGGTTAGAAAGACAGTATTTTTTTAGAGTAATTCATCCACTCTGAATCTTACCATCTGCATCCACTTTAACAGAATTATCTGAGCCCTAGGGGAGGAAAATGATTAAGTCATCACATTTAGGTAAAACTGAGTGTTGTGAATTTCTCTATTAGTTCCTGTGATCTGCAAGAGGAAGTTTCTGATGATGACTGAGCAAGACATTGATCAATGGGTATAGCAGAATATCCATCAACAAGTAGCGTTTTATTGCTATGTTGCTTTAACAAAATAATATTTTATTTCCCCCTAGACCAATGTACTATCCTTTCTTAGTTTTTTTTTTTTCAGATAGGTTATTGCCTAACTGAGCAGTATTAGAAATGGATTTCTTTTCATGTAGTATGACTTACATCCAACCTGTTATAACATTTGTACCACTATTACACAAACAAAACTTGTAGGAAGGTTATCAGTGTAGATTTTAAGGCATGTCAGTAGATTTGGGTTGCCTTTCTCCTTTTGTAGTATGTGAAGTATATTTCAATACCCTTAAGACTGGTCAAGAAGTAAGTCATATTGTTGAAGATGTCATTTACATATCATATTGAATAAGGAGTAGAATACCTAACTAGAGTTATCAATCCTCCAATATCCCTATTGTGTCTCCATAACTGTTTATTCTATTTCTCTTCCTTGGGAAATCCCTCACCCCAATCCCTTACCATATACCTAGTCTGTGTGGTTATACATATTGAAGCATGTTGATAAAATGCTAACCCTTGTAAATTTCTTAATTTCAAGATTAACATAATATTTTTAAAAATTAAAAACAACATGTTTTAAATTAATTGGTTTATACTCACTATATACAATAATATATACAATAATATATGTTCATATGTATTTCTATATATATATGTGTATGTTTGTGCATGTGACTACAGACCCATATATGTTTCTTTGCACATGTTTGAGAGGTAGACACATGTGCACACACACTTCACACATAGAGTATTTGATAATGGAGTACATAACATAACATAATATGCTTTCTTTTTAATTATTTTTTAATATAATGTGTTTTGATTAAATTATTCTTCCCATATTCATGTAGTATTTCATACCGTTCCCTGGGACCACCATTGTCCAGTCACCTTTCCACTGTCCTTTGTCAGACTTGCCAAACTGAAAACACACAAGTTAGATGTCCTTCCTTCATCCATTTCTGATATCCACCAAGTCCTCCGGGGTATGTCCAGCTGCCCTGAGTGGCCTGCAACAACTTGTACCTCCACTGTCCAACCACCAGTTTGCCTGCCTTCATCAGTCCTGCTGATCTAGGATGATATAATGTAAACCCAACTGCTGGGAGAGTTATATTACCCTATGAGTTACATAGTCCACCCCAAGGATACCTACCAGAGGCACATCACATAAGAATTATTGAGGATAGGCCCCCTCCCAGTGCCTGAACACCAAGGGACAGCCATATGGCTAAAGGCCATAAAAGACTATACTCAACAAAAGCCAGGGAAATATGTAGCCTTCAGAATATATCTATCCTACTACAACAAGCCATGGATATCCTAACACAAGAGAAAAACCAAAAGTCACCCCGATCCAAGCTAACAAAAATGATAGAGGCCTTGAAATGGAAAATGAATAAATTCTTAAAGAAGTACATGGATATATAATCAAACAGGTAAAGGCTCTTAAAGAGGAAACAAATAGATCCCTCAAAGAAATGCAGGAAAAGCCCCCAAGGAATAATAGGAATAGAAGAAGGTGAAGAATCCCAGCTCCATGTAATAGAAAATATTTTCAACAAAATCATAGAGAAAAGATTTCCCACTGGAAAGAAAGAGATGCCTATTAACATACAAAAGCTTATAGAAGACCAATTAGACTGCATCAAAAAATAAGATACTCCTGTCACATAAATAATCAAACACAACATCTACAGGATAGACAAAGAATATTAAAAGCAACAGAGGAAAAAGCTATGTAACATAAAAAGCAAACCATTCAGAATGTATCTTCTCCTTAGTACCTCATGGGTTCTTCTCCAAAATTGACCATATAGTTGATAACAAAGCAATCCTTAACATATACAAGAAAATTGAAATAATGCCTTGTATCCTATCAGACCACCATTTTTAAAAGCTGGAATTTAACAACAGTAATCACAAAAATCATTTACACTCACATGTAACTTTAATTTTTCAAACCTATTTTTTAATTTTTGATGATGATTCTAAAGTGCTTTAATCTCCCTTTTAGCCCACCACCCACCAGAGGGAGTGGAAAAGATACAATATGAGGGAAGTGGATCTGTTTAGAAAGGTCCTTTGGAACAATTCCTATCTGTGTTGTCTGTAAATCCACAGTTTGTTTCACAGGTTAGCAGCGGCAGCTTGATCCACTAACAAACACTATGCAGATACACCAGCAGTCCAGTTTGGTAGAATCAGGTTAGCAACAGTGGTGACATGACCTAGCAGTGACAGCCAGGCCTTAGCCTCAGCTTGAGTCAGTAAAAGGAACCAGGAGGAATGGCAGGATTTCTCTGTGTCTCTCTCGGGAAAGTGAGTATTAGTGAAGATTCAAAACCCAGAAGTGTTGCACAGCTAGTTATGTAAACAGTCTAGAACACCCTATGTCACTGTCCATTGTGTCCTATTTATACCCTCCAAACATCATATGTCCTCCATGTGTCTTGCCTCAGCATGGGGAAGTGGTAAGAAGCAGCAGCACACCACCAGAAGTTTTTTGGTGCTTTTTTCTCTGTGGAGTCCCAAAAAATTAAGTTCAACTACACAATGTAAGGAGGACCAATACATGTGTGTTGGTAGCAAAGAATCTTTCATCACATGTTCTTTCACATGTTTGCTTTACTAGAACATCCTATCACCAGTGTCTGCTTCAGCCACACTTTCCCTCATGAGTCTGACTTAACCTTTCACCTGTGTCTACTTTAGCTAAATATTTCTACACAGTGTTTGTCCCAGAAAACACCATCTAACCAACTTTCCAGAGAATGCTTAAGTGTCCACTTTCCTCATGGATACTGATTAACTCTCTAATCCATGTCCATTGGGTCAGGGAGGAAATAAAGAAGGAAATTAGCTCCCATTTGAGGGATGGGGTCACCCATGCATCTCAAAATTTTAAACAGAGAAATGTTCATGTCCAAAGGAAAGACAGGGACAATAAAATGGAAAAGAGACTGAAGGAAAGGCCATCCAGTGACCACCCTACATAGGAATGCATCCTATCTGCAGACATCAAATTCCCACACTATTGCTGATGCCAAGAAGTACTTGCTGACAAGAACCCGATATGGTTATTCCCTGAGAAGTTCTACTAGCACCTGACAAATAGAGATGCAGATATTTACATCCAACCATTGGACTGATCTTGTCGATCCTAATAGAAGAGCTAGAGAAAGCACTGAAGGAGCTGATGGCTATTGCAACCCTGTAAGAAGAAAAATGACAAATAACTGTACTACTCAGAGCTCTCAGGGTCTAAACCACTAACCAAAGAGTATACATGGGGTGAGCCAGGACTCCAGATACATATATAGCATAGGATGACCTTATCTGATATCAATGTACAAAGAAGGAGGCTTCATGCCCAACATAGGGGATGCTAGTGGGGTAAGGCAGGAGTAGGTGAATGGGAGGAACTCCTTCAAAGAGGCAAAGCAGAAGGGGAAGGTGGGAAGATATGGGGCAAGTGAAAGAGTAACTAGGAAGGGGGATATCATTTGAAATATAAACAAATAAAAATGATTAATAAAAAAGAAGAAAATTAGCTTCCAGCCTGTGCCTTTCCCCAGAGCAGATCAACAGTTTGTCTGCTCTTCTAAAGACACTACAGCCTGGAGGCCTCACAGGAGATCTGCTACATTCAGGGCAACAGATAAGGGACCCTCCCCCAAAAATGCAGCATCTGGGAACCATGAAAAGCCCACTGGATGTGAGACCCATGACTGTCCCAACCCACAATTCCACTCCCTTTCCAGCTTCTACCTTCTGGCAGAGCAGATCACCAACTTGTCTCCTATTAAGACTCAACAGTCTGAGGCCTCCCAGAAAATCTGCTGCACATAGGGAAACAGATCATAAGCTTGTTTGTTCTTCCGAAGACTCCCACACTCTGAAAGTCCCCCATACCTGCTGCATGGAGGTCATCAGATCAGCAGCTTGTCTGCCACTCTGAAAACCTCACAGGATGTCTACTACATCCAGGGACACAGGCCTCCCAGGAGACCTAAAGCAACCTAGGGACATAGGAGCCAGACTCCAGAGAGAGAAACCCAGACTAGTTAACACTGAAGAAAACCACATGGCAAGATGCAAACTCAAGACCATAAGTAAGAGAAGCCAGTATACTTAGGCATCATCAGAATCCAGTTCTCCCTCAACAGTAAGCCCTAGATACACCAACACATCTGAAAATCAGGAAACTGACCTAAAATCCTATCTCATAAAGAAAATAGAGTCTGTTAAGAAGGATATAAAAAACTCACTGAAAGAAATACAGGAAAACACGGTCAAACATGTGAAGGACTTGAACAAAGTAGTCCAAGGCCTAAAAGCAGAAGTAGAAACAATAAAGAAAGCACAAATAGAGGCATCCCTTCAAATGGAAAACCCAGGAAAGAGGGCAGGAATTATAGAAATAAGTATCACCAATACAATACAACAGATAGAAGAGAGAATATAGGGTGTAGATGATACCTTAGAATATATTGACACATTGGTCAAAGATAATTCAAAACATAAAAAATTACTAATCCAAAACATCCAGAAAATCCAGGACATAGTGAAAACACCAAATTTATGAATAATAGGAATAGAAACGAGCAAAGATTCCCAACTCAAAGGACCAGAAATTGTCTTCAACAAAATCATAGAAGAAAACGTTCCCAACTCAAAGAGAGGGCCATAAATGTATAAAAAGTCTACAGAACACCAAATAGATTGGACCTTAAAATAAAGTTCTCCCTCCACATAATAATCAAAACACAAAATTCACAGAATAAAGGAAGAGATTTAAAAGCAGTAACGAAAAAGGACAAGAAACATATAAAGGCAGACCTATCAGAATTTCACAAGACTTCTCAACAGAGGCACTAAAAGCCAGAAGAAATTGTAAAAAGGTCATACAGACCCCAAGAGAGCACAAATGACAGCCCAGGCTCCTATAACCAGCAAAATTCTCAATCAACATAGATGGAGAAATTAAAATATTTCAGGACAAAACCAAATGTAAATAATATCTATGAATCCAGCCCTACTGAGTATTGTAGAAGGAAAACTCCAACACAAGGAGGATACCTACACAAAAGGTAAACAAGGTATTAATCATGTCACAACAAAGAAAAAAGGAGAAAAGTACATGCACATAATTTCACCTACAACAACTAACATAACAGGGACTAGCAATCATCTGTCCTTAATGTCTTTCAATATCAGTTGACTAAATTCCCCTATGAATAGACATAAACTAACAGACTGGATATGCAAACAGGATCCAGCAAATTTTGTTGAATGCAAAAACACACCCAAATAACAAAGACATACACTACCTCAAAGTAAAAGTCTGGAAAAGAAAGCCTTCTAAGATAATGGTCCCAAGAAACAAACTGAAATTGCCTTCTTAATATCCAATAAAATAGACTTTCAACCACAAGTTATCAAGTGAGATGGGGAAGACACTTCATATTCAGCAAAAGAAAAATCAACCAAAAAGCTGTCTCAATTCTGAACATATATGCCCCAAATGCAAGGATACCCACATTCATAAAAGAAACTTTACTAAATCTCAAAGCACACATTGTACCTCACACAATAATAGTAGAAAAATTCAACATCTTACTCTCAGCAATGGACAGATCATGGAAAAAGACACTAAACAGAGACACAGTAAAACTAACAGAAGTTATGGACCAAATGAGTTGAACAGATATCTACAGAACATTTCACCATAAAACAAAAGAATACACCTTCTTCTTATCACCTCCTAGTTCCTTCTAGAAAACTTACCACATAATCAATCACAAAACAAACCTCAACTAATAAAAGAAGATTGAAATAATATCATGCATCCTATCAGAAATGAAATGTATGATTTCCTAGACAGATACCACAACTCCAAATTTAAATCAAGAGCAGGTATACTGGCCAATATCTCCTGAGGAAATAGAAGAAGTCATTAAACACCTCCAAACCAAAAAAGCTCAGGGCTAGATGGATTTAGTGCAGAATCCTACCAGACCTTCAGAAAAGAGGTAATGGCAAAACTCTTCAAACTATTCTATAAAATAGAAACCAACAGAACTCTACCTAATTCATTCTATGATGCCACAATTACTCTGATACCTAAATCACACAAGGACCCAAAAGTAGAGAACTTCAAACCAATTTTATTTATGAATATCTATGCAAAAATACTAAATAAAATTCTCTCAAAACAATTCCAAGAACACATCAAAACCATCATTCAACACAATCAAGTAGTCTTCATACCAGGGGCATAAGTTTAGTCCAATATATGAAAATCCATTAAAGTAATCTACTATATAAACAAACTCAAAGACAAAAAAAATAACATGGTCATATCATTAGATGCTGCAAAGGCATTTAAAAAGTACAACTCACCTTCATGTTAAAAGTATTCAAGATATTAGGAAGTCAAGGCCCATATTTAAACATAATAAAAGCAATATACAGCAAACCAACAGGCAATATCAAATTAAATGGAGAAATACTTGAAGCAATCCCACTAAAATATGGACAAGACAATGAAGCTGGCTCTCCCTGTATCTATTCAATATAGTATTCAAAGTTCTAGTTAGAGTAATAAAACAACGAAAGGATATCAAAAGGATACACATTGGCAAATGAGAAGTAAAGGTGTCACTATTTGCAGATAACAGTATACATATGTATGCACCTCCAAAAATTATACCAGAGAGCTTCTGAAGATGATAAAAAACTTCAGTAAAATGGCTGAATATAAAATTACTCAAATCAGTAGTGTTTCTTTCTACAAATGATAAATGGGTGAGAAAGAAAATAGGGAAACAACACTCTTCACAATTCCCACTAATAATATAAAATATCTTGGGATAACTCTAACCAAACAAGTGAAAGATCTCTATGACAAATTTTCAGGTCTCTTGAGAAAGAAGTCAAAGTACTCAGAAAATATACAGATCACTCACACTCATAGATTGGTAAATTTTTATTCGATATTTTATTAATTTGCATTTCAAAAGTTATCTCCTTTCCCAGTTTCCTCTCTGGAAACCTCCTATTCCATCCTCCCTCCCTCTGCTTCTATAAGGCTGCTCAACCACACACCCACCCACTCCTGGTTACCTGCCCTAGCATTTCTCTACACTGCAGCATTGAGCCTCCCTCAGACAAAGGGCCTCTTCTCCCATTGATGCCTGACTAGGCCATCCTCTTCTACATATGCTGCTAGAGCCATGGGACCCTCCATATGTATTCTTTGGTTGGTGGTTTAGTTCCTGGGATCTCTGGTGGGTTTGGTTGGTTGGTATTATTGTTCTTCCTAAGGATTACAAACCCCTTCAGCAGCTTCAGTCCTTTCTCTAACTCCTCCATTGGGGAAACTATATTCAGGCCAATAGTGGGCTGCAAGCAGCTGTCTCTGTATTTACCAAGCTCTGGCAGAGCATCATACAAGACAGATATCTAAGACTTTTGTCAGCAAGCACTTGTTGGCATTCAAAATAGTGTTTTGGTTTGGTGTCTGTATATGCAATAGGTCCCCAGATAAGGCAGTCCCTGGATGGTCACTCCTCTGGTCACTGCTCCACACTTTGTATCATTATTTCTTCAAGTGAGTAGTTTGATCCACTTTCTAGGAAGAACTGAAGCATCCACACTTTGGTCTTTCTTTTTCCTGATCTTCATGTGGTCTGTGAATTTTATCTTGGGTTGTCCAAACTTTTAAGGTAATATCCAGTTATCAATGACTTCATACCATGTGTATTCTTTTGTGCTCAATCAGGATGATATTTTCTAGGTCCATCCATTTGCCTAAGAATTTCATAGAGTCATTGTTTTTAATGGCTGAGTAGAACTTCATTGTGTAAATGTATTACATTTTCTGTATCCATTCCTCTGTTGAAGGAAATCTGGGTTCTTTCCAGCTTCTGGCTATTACAAATAAGACAGCTATGAACATAGTGGAGCATGTGTGCTTGTTATATGTCAGAACATCTTTTGGTTATATGCCTAGGAGTGGCATAGCTGGGTCCTCAGGTAGTATTATGTCCAATTTTGGGAGGAACTGCCAGGCTGATTTCTAGAGTGGTTGTAGCAGCTTGCAATCCCACAAATCTCTGAAGAAAGAAATCAAAGGTCTCAGAAGATGGAAAGATTTCCCATACTCATGGATTGGCAGAATTACTATAGTAAAAATGGCCATCTTGCTGAAAACAATCTACAGATTCAATGCAATCCCCATCAATATTCCAACTCAATTATTCACAGAGTTGGAAAGAGCAATTTGCAAGTTTATTTGGAATAACAACAACAAAAAAAATAGCAAAAACTATTCTCAACAATAAAAGAACTTCTGAGGGAATCACCATCAGGGAATCACCTGACCTCAAGCTCTATTACAGAGCAATAGTGATAAAAACTGCATGGTTTTTGGCTCAGAGACAGGCAGGTAGATCAATGGAATAAAATTGAAGACCCAAAAATGAACCTAACACCTATCTTCACTGGATCTTTGACACAGGAGCTAAAACTGTCCAGTGGAAATAATACCAGCATTTTCAAAAAATAATGCTGGTTCAACTGGTGGTCGGCATGTAGAAGTATACACATTGATCTATTCTTATCTCCTTGTATAAAGCTCAAGTCCAAGTTGATGAAGGACCTTCACATAAAACCAGATATACTAAAATTAAGAGAAGAGAAAGTGGGGAAGAGCTTCAAACACATGGAATTGTTAAATTTCACATGGAAAAAATTGGCTATCTTACCAAAAGAAATCTACATATGTAAAGCAATCCCTATCAAAATTCTAACACAATTCTTCAAAGACATAGAAAGAACAATTCTTAGTTTTATATGGAAAAATGAAAAACCCAGGATAGCAAAAACAATTCTTGACAATAAAAGAACTTCTCGGAAATCACCATCCCTGACCTCAAGCTATACTACAGAGCAATTGTGATTGAAAATGCATGATATTAGTACAGGCTGATTAATGGCATATAATTGAAGACCCAGAAATAAAATGATACATTTATTGACACTTGATCTTTAACAAAAGTGCCAAAATTATACAATGGACAAAAAGGAGAGCATCTTCAATAAGTGGTGTTGGTCTAACTGGCTGTAAGGAATATAGAAAAGTGAAAATAAATTCATATTTGTCACCTTGAACAAAGCTCAAGTCCATGTGGATCAAGGACCCCAACAAAAAAAAAAAAA
>NW_022196904.1:144818087-144837899 GCF_008632895.1 Mastomys coucha
AAAAAAAAAAAAAAACAGATACCCTGAATATAATTGAAGGAAAAATAGGAAAAAAACAGGAACACATTGCCAGGAACATAGAGAGGTATGGGGGGGGGAGGCAGATATCCTGAAGATAACTCCAATGGTTCAGTGTTTAAGATCAAGTATTGATGGGAACTTATTAAGCTGAAAGTTTCTGTAATGCAAAGGACATAGTCAATAGAACAAATCAACAACCTACAGATTGGGAAATATCTTCACAACAGAGGAATCTCAAATGGCTGAGAAAAACCTAAAGAAATGTTCAAATTCCTTAGTGATCAGAGAAATGCAAATCAAAATGACCTTGAGATTCAACCTTACACTAATCAGAATGGCTAAGATCAAAACCTCAGGTGGAGAAAGAGTAACACTCCTCTGTTGCTGGTAGGATTGCAAACTGGTACAACAACTCTAGAAATCAATCTGAAGGTTCCTCAAAAAATTGGAAACAGATCTACCTGAAGACCTAGCAATACTACTCTTGGGAATATACCAAAAGTTGCCCCATCATGCAACAATGGCACATGTTCCACTATGCTCATAGTGTCCTTGTTTGTGATAGCCAGAGGCTGGAAACAACCCAGATGTTCCACTACAGAAGAATGGATACAGAAAATGTGGTTCATTTACACAATGAAATACTACTCAGCTATTAAGAATGAGGTCATCCTGAGTTTTGCATGCAAAATGGATGGAACAAGAAAATATAATCTTGAGTGAGGTAACTCAGATCCAAAATGACATGCCTGGTATGTACTCACTAATAAGTGGATATTAGCCAAAAAGAAAAAAAAGTATAGAATACACACGATATAATTCATAGAACTCAAAAATCTTCAATAAGCTGATTGGCTCATGTGAAGACACCTCAATCCCACTTGGGAGGTAGAAGAAAGCAATTACAAGTTGGGAGGGAGGGAGGTACCTGGGAGGGAAAGGGGCAGAATGGGTGCTGAAAGGGGAACATGATCTGGTATTGGGTGAAAGAAAACTATTGAAGCCCTGAGGGCAAGCAGAAAAAATGAAAACAGGCAACCTTGTGAGGTAGGATGTTGGGGGGGGGACCCTCCAAAATACACCAGAGACCAGAGACTCTCAGTACTCAAAGGGAGCAACCCTAGATGACATGCCAGACGGTAGGGGGAAGGAGCTTATGGAGCACACCTCCAGCAGGAAGACAGGGCATCAAATGAGGGAGGGGTGTTGCCATACCACAGTCAAAACTCTGACCCATAATTGTTCCTGTCTAAAAAAACTTCAGCGATGGAAATGGAGAAGCACCTGAGGAAATGAAGGTCCAGTGATAGGTCGAAAGTGGGATACAGCTCAATGGAAAGTCTGAAGGCTGGAGACTATTACTGAGGCTATGGAGCACTCACAAAATGCAGGAAGGACACCACTGCTCCTCCACTTTGCACCTGGTGGGTTTGATTTTACTGACTTTGATGTGACCACTACCTGCCTATGTGATCCCTGACACTCATCCTATTTCTGTATACTATATCAGCCTGATTTTTACTTTGTGCAAATACACTCAGATTCAGCACTTCTCTGTGTCATTTCTGTTTGTCACTTGCTGAATTCTTTGCCCACCAGGCCAGAACTCTAATCACCCCGTGGAACAAGAGGTCCCTGTAGCAACCCAGTCCATGGCAATGAAGGAGTGTTCCTCTTTCTCCTCAACCTCTCCAGAATCTTCTGTCACCTGAGTTTTCTATCCTATCCATTCTGATTGGTGTGAGGTGGAGTCTCAGGGTTGTTTTGATTTGCATTTTCCTAATGACTAAGGATGTTGAACATTCCTTTAGGTGCTTCTCAACCATTCAGTATTCGTCAGTTGAGAATTCTTTGTTTAGCTCTGTAGCCCATTTTTTAATAGGGTTATTTGGTTCTCTGGAGTCTAACTTCTTGAGTTCTTTGTATATATTGGATATTAGCTGCCATGCCCACTTGTCTACTCCAGTTACGTATGCAATATCATGGGTAAAAGCCTGATCGTGGACAAGAGGTGTTATGAATTCAAAGGGAGTTTGTGCCTCCTGGGTATTCAGTCAGTTGTTGGCATCTCCTAACTCAGACATGTTCCAGATTAATCTTTCCAATTGTCAACACCCCTTCCTATTCAGGCATAAAGGTGGCCCAAGAAATGATTCGCAAATGGCTAAAAAAAGGGCATTGTTCCCTGGCCAGCACAATGTTCCAATATACCCTAATGTATTTCCAAGCTGTCTTTAGCTTGGAATTTCTCACAAGGAATCTACTTTATGAGATAGGATGTCCTCAGAGTTAGCAACAGAGGTCAAGCACATAGTTAGAATTCTCAGGGCAGTACACAGAAGACAGAACTGTTTTATATCCCCGAGAGTAATCAAAGCGCTTCCCTTACTTAAGGGCATTTTTAGGAACTGCTAGATTGGAACTTCCTGGTGCTTGCCTCCAGCAGACCCAGAGAATTAGCATGAGATTACCAAAATAGTCCCAGTGGGGAGGGCACTACTGCTCTTCCACCTGCTTCACACATGGATACCTGATCTTACTAACCTTGATGTAACCATCTCTTGCCTAAGTGATCTTACTGACCTTGATGTGACTGTCACATGCCTATGTAACTCTTGTCATTCGCCCTGTTTTCTGTATACCATATAAGCCTGGTTTTCACTGTGCAGGGTCACTTAGACTAGAACTAAAACTTAGATGGACTAGGACTTAGACTTAGATTCATTCATTCAGATTCAAGCTTCGAGCTTCATGCAGTCCTCAGCCCCCCAGACCCAGAGCACTTGGGCCCAGGGGTGCAGCGCCTGTCCAGAAGAGGTGGCTGCTTTAGACCCAGTGTGTTTCAGGTGGACTCAGATGTACTTCAACTGCTGAGCTGCCAGATTTTTCATCTCTCTCTTATAATGACTGTAAAAACCTGATGCCATTTTTAAGAAATACATTCAGACTCAGCACATTCTTGTGTCGACTCTGTCTGTCACTTGCCGAATTTTTTGCCCACCTGACCAGAACTCTCATCCCAAGGAAAAAGAGGTTCCCACAACAAACCCAGTCCATGGCAATTAGCCTTCCATCAGATATAGGATTGGTAAAGATCTTTTCTGAATTTGTTGGTTGCTGTTTTGTCTTATTGACAGTGTCATTTGCCTTACAGAAGCTTTGCAATTTTATGAAGTCCCATTTGTCTAAGATTTTTGATCTTATATCATAAGCTATTGGTTTTCTGTTCAGGAAATTTTTCCCTGTGCCCATGTGCTCGAAGCTCTTCACCACTTTATTTTCTATTAGTTTCACTGTATCTGGTTTTATGTGGAGATCCTTGATCTACTCAGACTTGTGCTTTGTACAAGGAGATAAGAATGGGTCAATTTGCATTCTTCTGCATGCTAACTGCCAGTTTTGCCAGTGCCATTTGTTGAAAATGCTGTCTTTTTTCCACTGGATGGTTTGAGCTCATCTCTGAAAATTGGACATAATACTACCAGAGGACCTAACTATACCACTTCTGGGAATATATCCAGAAGATGCTCCAACATTTAATAAGGACACATGCTCCACTATGTTCACAGCACCCTTATTTATGATAGCCAAAACCTGGAAACAACACAGATGTCCCTCAACAGAGGAATGGATACAGAAAATGTGGTACATCTACACAATGGAGTACTACTTAACTATTTAAAACAATGAACTTATGAAATTTGTAGGAAAATGGATGGATCTGGAGAATATCATCTTGAGTGAGGTAACCCAATCACAAAAGAACACACATGGTATGTGCTCTCTGATAAGTGGATATTAGCCCAGTAGATTGGAATACCCCAAATACAATCCACAAACCACAAGAAACTCAAGAAGAAGACCACAGATTAGATACTTTGTGGAAATTTGAAATATAAAAAAAAAAAATCTAGCCGGGCGTGGTGGCACACGCCTTTAATCCCAGCACTTGGGAGGCAGAGGCAGGCAAATTTCTGAGTTTGAGGCCAGCCTGGTCTACAGAGTGAGCGCCAGGACAGCCAGGGCTAGACAGAGAAACTGTCTCAAAAAACAAAACAAAACAAAATTAAAATTAAAAAAAGAAAGATAAAATGTATGTGTTTTATAGGTTAAGTATTTCAATCCTCAGTAATAAAATGAAGGAAATTCACTTGATGATTTGCATGTGTTTTCTTGGTCATTTTTGGGACATTTAGGTTAGTATTGCATAAGAAAAGTGATGTTACAGACACTAATTAAGAAATCATCTGCTTATTGTTATGATTAAATCTTTTTAATCATTCCATTTGTTTACATCTCAAATGGTATCTCACTTCCCAGTTACTCCCCCATGAACCTCCATCCCACATCTGCCCTGCTCCTTCCCTTTTTCCTGTACAAGAGTGCTCCCCCACCCACCCATATTCTCCTGCCCCACTGCTCTAGCATCTGTCTACTCTAGGGCATTAATTTTTACTCTTCTATAATTAATAAAAGTGTACTATGTCCTCACGCCACATACTATTCTCTCATAAGCCTTTCTAGGCCTCTTATTGCTAGTAATTATATCTTACTCTCCTATAATTAATAAAACTGTATTATATCTTCAGGTCACACACTACTCTCTCATAGGCCTTTCTGAGAATCTTATCTAGAGTAATTCTAATTGTGCTACTATCATCACACTTTGATTTTCTCCTTCTGAGAATTTTGCCTGCAGTACATCATGTAATTTACATTTACATTATTTGAAATATCATTAGTTATTTCTATGGTTGTTTATTGTTTCTTATGTGTCTTTTTCCTAAAAAATATGTGATTTCTATGCATAATCTCTGTCAATGGTGGTGGACTCTGACCCTTCAGGAAAAATGGCCCATAGTACAATTCAGCAAAAGCTTGTGGTATATTGAAAAAAAGTCATATGTTACTGATTATGCTTATGAGGCAGTATAACTACATGTGTATAAAAATTAATAGCAGCAATAATAAAGTTCACATATTTGAATATGAAAGTAGAAGAGAAATATAAATGAAGCATCAAATAGAAACAAAATTGAGCTTAGAATTGGATATAGTTATGTTTCAAAAACAAAAAAATAAAGGAATAAAAAAGCTGCAAACTATGATAACTAAGACATTGGACAAGGGAAACAACTTTCAGGTTAAGAGTGTTTGCTGTGCAACCATGAATTACTTTCTTGAAATCCCTAGCAACCTCATAAAATAACTGGACCAGCTGAGACTACATCACTAGCATTATTTAAGGTAAAGACAAGAGGATTTCTGGGCTGCAGATCATGAACACAGCTCCAGATTCCTAACAAGAGAATGAGGTAGAGATTGATAAAATCTAGTATACTCGATGAAAGTACTGAGGGACAGAGACAGAAAGAGAAGGAAAGGAGAGATGGGGTACGAGAAAGTAACTAGAAACATAGCACAAGGAAACTTGATTAGAAATGAAAATACGTAGAATAAGAAAAATTATTAAAACATCAGAAAGAATGTTCATGAAAAAGTCCTCCATAAACTCTGATTTTTAAGAAAAACTTTACTGGATTGTAAAACTAACATACGCATGGTATCCTGGTCATCCAATACCTCCTATCACAGATAGGAAAGTCCATTTAAGAATTATCTCATGAGTCTGACAATAACAATCAAAAGATTTCAGAATCACAATTAAGAATCTAGATCTCCAGATTCTGGGCCAGTATTGGGAGAGTGTACACTAGTTTCAAGAACTAAAGCTAGCTTCAGTATCTACTTTCAGGAACTCTCATAACATACCCTGTTTGGAATATAACACCAGCAAGTCCCTGTTGGGTATAAGGTAGGAATTAGAGATACCTTCCAGGAATTTCAATGCAGTATTTTTTTATAGTTGTCAAAACTAAATAAATTCTTCTTCAACTTTGACTTTCTCCAGTTGAATAGAGTATAAGGGGTCCCACTAGGGATTTACCTCCTCTTAAACTCATTAGTTTTATAGAAATTCCATAGAGGACATTCAAAATATGACTAGTAAGGCAAGAATGAACTCAGTAATTATATCAGGATCTATTTTGTAATATTGAGAAACACTTTGGTCTTAGGACATAAATTTGTACTAATATATAAAATTATGGTTTCTATGGATATCCTTCTCACCTAACTCTATTCCGATCACTAATTTTAAAGAATCCTCTCTTCTCTTGAGTGTCAGCACATGAAAAAATATTCACTACTGTCATGTGGACCATATGAAGACATCATACACTATCTTCTTATTACCTTTAAAATGCTGAACCAAAACCTTATGAAGTGGCTCATTCAATCATCTGTGGTAGCAACATCTTGGCTTCAAAGTTAATTTGCTCTTTGGTGAGTTTTCTTACATGAAAAATTGAATGAAAAATTTATAAATGCTGAAGGAGTATATAAAAGACTCCATTTCATTGATAATGCTGCTGCTGTTCATTATCTTTTCAATATAAATAAATATTAAATTTCTATGGTGGTTTATAGTTGAAATGAATAACCATATATGTCAATATTAAATTGTAAAGCTCAAGTGAGTTATTAAAGTATGTATTTTTGTACTGAAATTTGTAGAAAAGGGAGCTGTGATAAATTGTTTAATTATCTAGTTCCACATATCTGATAAGGCCATACTTACATTTTTGGCTTTTCAGAATGTCATTGAAACATAAGCAGACCCACTAATATTTGTTCAAACTACATATATCCAATTAAATTTTTATGTAAAATTAAAGTGTAAAAAAGTGAACTTTTTCAAGTTGATTATACATTTAACTACTAAAAAGGAACAATGTTTATTTTATAAGGAAAAGAGTTCAGAATTAGTTCTTCAGGATCTTAAAATTCATATTTTATATGTTATGTTCTTTTATGAAGTTAAGGTTACTAATCATCCCTTTTTATCCTCTAACTCATGTCTGAGTTGAGATAACCATTTTTATGCAAGTAATGCTTGCCTGATTGTTTTATTTGCCAATAAGCTACAATGAATTGATAGTTGAAGCTTATCAGAAAGTTCATAAACATGAGGATCAAGGGAATAATTGCAATGTTAGATTTAGAGTGTTTGTCTATTAAACATATATGTATATAATAGATTATTGTGATACCCATCAAGTACTGAAGGATGGGTTCTACAAAGACTTCACTACCAAACTTCCTAGAGTAAAAAAATATATTGAAATTTTAATTTTATGTTTCCATCTATCCATTGATTAATTGAATCTAACTCATTCATGTCTTCAATTATTGTTTGTAGCAAACAAATATAAATGCATGACATTGGAGAGAGAGATATCATAGTCACTGGATTAATTGTAAAAGTGCTGGATTGTTGAAACAGATCTTGACTATGTATTTGTAAGCTATTTTATGGGATTTGGAACGAAAAACAAAACCAAGTACTAATCAAGAAATAAGAAATAAATGGAAGAGAACTCTATGCCCTAACCTTAACCCTAACCCTAAACCCTAACCCTAACCCTAACCTTAAACCCTAAACCTTAATTCCTAACCCTAACCCTAATATAACTGTAACCTAGTTTTTTATTAATTTGTTTTTGACAAGAGTCAAAACAAATTAAAAGAGTCAGAGTTTTATTTTTTTGGACTATGCTCTCAAGGAGGAAATACAGCCATTCTTAGTAAATAGTATTCTTTACAAGGGGATGATAAGAAGGTTGTAATGGTCTCTGAAAACATTCTTGGGGAAAGTCATAGAATACTGAGAATGAAAAATGCAAACTTTAGATTTGAAGGTGCTACAAAGTAATGGAGAAAATGTTTTCATGTAATACTCAAGCATAAGTGCACATTGCAAAGGTGTTTTAAACCCCTTTGATATTAGTCTTCGTAAAGGTAACCATCAAATATTCAAATATAGTTTTGAAATACAAATTCTGATACTGCATGGTATTCTTTTAGGCTTGGAAATATTATTTAAAAATAATACTTACTATTATTTTATCTTGGAGAGTACAGTGTTCTTTTTCTTTCCCTCACCAGTTCAATGGCTTTCCAACTGTGGATTGTGACCACCTCAGGGATCACATACCAGATATCCTGCATATTAGATGTTTACAATAAATTCATAACAGCAGGAAAATAACACTTGCAAAGTAGTAATGAAATAATTTAATGGTTGGGAGTCACCACAAGAGGAGAAACTGTCGCAGTATTAGGAAGGTTGAGAATTACTGCCCTAGTCTATGATGTATTCTGGAAAACATCAGACTCTCAACTCCATGTCTTGGTCAATCCACAAAATGATATGGTTGTATCAGTTTGAAGTCTTCCCATGGGCGCAGTGTTGCTAACTTGTTTTTATGTTTTAAGAAGACTGAACTGTTCTTTTTTTCACATTTAAAACTTTTGAAGCTTGTTTTTTTATTTCACTTATTTATTTTTTATTTTATTTAATCTTTTTTCTTTTTTCAGAACAACATAAGTCCTGAGGAAATGCAACACTAAATAACCTCACCTTCCATTCCAGAAAAAAAAAAATGAGATTAAGGAGTAAGTATCCAAAGGTAACTCTCTCCTGCAGGAGGCTTGGAGGATGCAGTCACTAGACCTTTGCTGACCCCAGGAATATTACCCATTTGAAACATTCAGTATTTTAAAATTGTTTAGAGAGCTCATATTCATATTCTCTGTCACACATTAGAGAATAAAGTGAAACAACATGATCAATGTTAAAATTAATAAGTAAGAAGTATTAGTAAATTAATAAATGAATTTGTAAGTAAGAACACTGAGCTTTAAACTCAGATAGGACCACAAAGTCTAATTAATCACTATGCTAGCACACTGACTCTTCACACTTCCTGAATTGCTAAGCAAAAGCAAGATTCCTTAGTTATGGCATAATCACAAGTAGAAAGACTCACATGTCCATTAACCTCATAATACCAGTACTTAATATGTGTAGGTATGATCTTTTATTTTGTGAACATAGATCATTATTTAAAGAGGTGTGCTATTTTACAATCTAGTTTTCATGTGCTTCCTTGATCTTGTAAGATTTCAACAGTGTCATTTTTAGTTATTTCAAAGATTTGAACCATAGGCATAAGAAACCATTATTAAGCATTCTTCTCTTGTTGATACTTTGATTTTTATAATTTTGCTTTATTCTCCAGAAAACTGTTGCAAACATCCCTGTCTATATTTTATGCACAGTTTATGAAAATTATTTCTAAAACCAACATGTTTGGAAAAATGTATACATTTTTCAAGTATTTCATTGCACAATAGCAATTTGTACTATATAAAATATTTTATAGCAATTGGATGTAGTTTAGATATTTGGGAATACACCTGTCTTACAATCTTGATTGCCCTCAGAAGTTATCATGCATCCATTAAAAAGACCTTATACTCAGAAATTTTATTTCATTTGGCTTGTGCATTTATTTAAGTATTAATACAATTCAATTTTATACATGTGTTTGTTTTGATGTTTCTTAAAATTTTTCAATATTTTTCTAATGGAAACTTTTTACTGAATATAAAACTTGTTATTAAAGCTGTTTAATATGTACATCCCTAAAGAATTTTTGCTGAAGTAAATGGCTTCTGCCCTTTGGTCTCTGCCTAAATATATTCATGTAGTTTGAGATTTTAAAAATACTGTGTTCTAGCTTTTAATATTTTTAATTTTAAAATAAGTCAATACTTCCCAAAAGAATGAATTTTTATGAAGACAATTTGGAAAATGACTCCAAAATTATTATACTATTATCATGTTAGAATGTTGAGGCTTTGTAGTTATCTTGAAATAGTAACAACTAATAATACACAATTCTTGAGTGCTCTATTAGCACTATTTAAGGGAAGTTGGGATGGATTATAAGCATACAAGACAATGTAGGATTTAGCCACACTCAGACATACTGGAGGAGCAGACTATGTGTTTCTCACTCAAGGACAGGAAGTAGCAGGTTGTACAAAGAGAATAAAACATGTGTTTCCCATATATTCCAGTTGAGTGTGTGTGTTGTTCAAGAAGTTTTCCATTGCATTCATTTCAGAATTTTCATCATTGTGACCCTAATTTTTCCCAATGGATTCTGCTACTTCAAGAAAACACTCTATGGCTTTTGGTGTTTTCTGTCTTTTTACACTAAATAGATAAAGCATAATGAAACAATGATGTGGAGTTTTTTTTCATTATACAGAGTCTTGGGTGAATGTGTGTGTGTGTGTGCATGTGTGTGTGTATGTGTATGTGTGTGTGTGTGTGTGTGTGTGTGTGTGTGTGTGTGTGTGTAATTTGAGTGTGACTGTCTCGTAGAATTAAACCAATTTCAATTTATTTGCAACAGAACAGTGAAATATTCAATTTTAGTTTTATTTGCAACATTTTAAAACAAAATTTGATCAAATTTTTTCAGTTCAGTCACTTGTTCACTATTACACTTTCAATTTCATAGCCTTTAAGATTTAGAAATTTGGGTCTTAAATCATGTACAATTATTCTGAGTTACATCATTCCTAGTTATTAATGAAATATCTTCTGAATCTTCTTTATTTAGAATGAAGATATTTGCATACTTTCATTTCACTTTCCTCCCCCTAATATATAAATTTGTTTTAAAACTTTGTAGTTATTTTATTTTTATAGATTATATTATTACATTAATAATGTATATCTTTGTTATGTGAATATACTTCATATTAAATATGTTTTTTAGGCCTAGTATTTCTTTCCCTTTTTGATTTTTATAATTTCTGCATTAACTTGTTAATTTCAATGAATATTTTATATGTGCTTATTCAAAACATATTACTTAATGTCATAGTTACCTAGTCTAGAGTTACATATTCTTTTTAAAAATATAATTTATTTATTTTTTCACTTTACATTCCAATCTCTGCCCCTCTCTCAGTAACCCCCTGCACAGTTCCTCTCCCCACCCCACAATCCCCTTCTCTCAGATGATGGAGCTCTCACACCAAGTGGATATCATTGGGGGGGGTCCCAATCTGTCCTACAAATCTTCTGTAAGAGTCTTCAAGTTTCATCTACCATTTGGCGATGGGTCTTGGCATACATTTGAGTCACTGCTGCTTGGTGGAGCTTCTCAGGGAACTGCAATGCTAGGCTTTTGTCTGGGAGCATAACAGAGTACCATTAGTAGTGCCATAGATTGGTGCTTTCATGTAGGATGCATCTCAAGTTGGACTGGCTATTGATTGGTCATTCCCTCAGTCTCTTCTCCATCACACACCACTGTATTTCTTCCAGACATAACAAATTTTGGGATGAAAATTCTGTGGGTGGGTAGAGTTTTCTGGTAGTATTTTCAGGGTCACTTGTGTATACTATCATCTGCAAGTAGTGAATTCTTCCTTTCCAATTTCTATCTCCTTGAATTCCTTTAGTTGTCTTATTGCTGTAGCTAGAATTTCTAGTACTATCTTGAATATATAGGAAGAGTGTGGGTAGCCTTGTCATGTTTCTGGTTTTAGTAAAAGTACTTTAAATTTCTCTCCATTTAATTTAATGTTGGCTATTGGCTTGTTGTATATTGCTTTTATTATATTTAGGTATATGCCTTTCATTTTCAAAATCTTTAAGCATTTTAACATGAAGGGCTGTTGGATATTTGTCAAAGCCTTTTGCATCATCTAATGAGATTTAGATGATATTTTTTTCTTTTCTTTTCTTTTCTTTTATGTTGGATTACATTCATAGATTTTGTGTATTGAAACATTCTTAAATCCCTCAGAAGCTTACTTGATCGTGATGGAGGTTGTTTTTGATGTGTTCTTATATTTGGTTTGCAAGTGTTTTATTGAACATTTTTGTATCAATGTTCACAATGATCTGAAGTTCTCTTTTTTGTTGAGTCTTTATGTAGTTTAGGTATCAGGGTGAATGTGGCTTTATAAAAAGAGTTTGGCAGTCTTCCTTCAGTTTTTATTTTGAGGAAATTTTTGAGTAATATTTGTATTAGCTCTTCTTCAAATTACTGGTAGAATTCTACACTAAAACCATCTGACTGTGGGCTTTTTTAGTCAGAAGACTTTTAGTAACTACTGTGTCCTTATGGGTTATGGGGCATTTAAATAGCTTAGCTGATTTCCATTTAACTTTAGTAGGTGGTATCTACCTAGAAAACCATCCATTTTGTGTATTGATTATTATGTGGCAGGGGAATTTTCTTCTCTGGTCCAATCTATTTGGTATTCTATAACCTTTTTGTATGCTTATAGGCATCTATTTATTTAGGGTAGAAAATTTTTCTTCTGTGATTTTGTTGAAATTTTTTTCTGTTCCTTGGAGCTGGGATTCTATACCTTCTTCTATTCATGTTACTGTTTGGTTAGGTCTTTTCATGGTATTCCAGATTTTTTCTGGATTTCTTTTCCAGGAATTTTTTCATATTTAACATTTTCTTTGACTTTTGTATCAATTTCTTCTATTATATCTTCTACACCTTCATATTCTCTTGGTGACGTTTGTGCCTGTTGTTCTTGTTCTTTCCCCTAGATTTTCCATTTCCAGGATTCACTCAGCTTGTATTTTCTTATTATGTCTATTTCCATTTTCATATCTTGAATAGTTATTTATTTGCTTCACCTGTTTGATTTTATCTTTGTATAGTTCTTTAAGGGATGTACTTTTTTTCTTCTTAAAGACCTCTATGCCTTTAGTAACTACTAAAACCTTACTATATAGTTTACTAAAACTTTGATTGCAATTTTCTGTATTTCTTTAAGGGATTTATTCATCTCCACTTTAAAGGCCTGTGTCATATCTATAAGATTGGATTTTAGGTCTTTATGCATGTGTGTGTGTGTGTGTGTGTGTGTGTGTGTGTGTGTGTGTTTGTGTGTATGCATGTGTGTGCTTCTGTTGTGTTAGGATATACAGGACTTGCTGTAGTAGGATAGTTGGTCTCTGAAGATATCACATTGGCCTGGCTTTTGCCAATGGTGTTCTTTCCAGGGTATTTAGCCATGTGGATGCTTCAGTCTCTGGGTGTTCCTATTGTAATACTTATTGGGAGGGGGCCTACTCAATGATGCTGGTGTGGCAAGCCTCTGATTTGTATCCTTTGTCTGTGGGTTGTAAATCAATAGATATGATAAAGGTGGACTGAGAGATGGTAGTAGAATGGGTTCAAGTAGGAATAGCAGGCCACTCATGGCAACTGGGTGTATCCCAGAGGACTTAGCAGGAAGGGGATTTTGTGCAAAAAGACAATCTAACCTGATTTTTTCCAGATCACGGTGTCTGTTGAGTGTGGGTAGAGAGGTGGCAAGACCTGCAGTCGTGTATTCTAAGTAAACATCCAGAATCTATTGATGAGCTGGTTTTATTATGTTTAAAAAGATATCTTCCCATGTCCTTGTAAATCCCAGAAAGTCTTGCATTAAAGCAAATTTTCTATGTCTCCACATAGATTACTTTTGATTTTTCTTCAAACTCCAATATACCATCTATTTCTGTTTTAAACCAATAAAACTGGAATCAACACTGAAAATGATTAATCTACACCTACTTTCTAATTCATTATGCACATAAAGCTTTTTTTAGTTAACCAATAATTTTCATGTGTAATTCAATTCTGCTACTGAAATTGTGGTTTCTTTTTACAATACATACAGCAGATATCACTATTCTAAACACAGTTCTTTTTGGTTCCTTGACGTGCAAATTTTTGTCTAAGACCAAAATCTTTGTTTTATGGTTATAAATTTAGAAAAAAAAGTCCAGGAAGGGAAATATATGAAAATGCATTTATCATAAAAGATGGGCTTAAAGAGTTTGGCCTACTTTGATACAGAGTATAAGAAAAAATGATGTAAAGTAAACGACTTATTAAACTGTAGCTATACTGTAGAGCATGATAAATCTAGGAAATGAACACTGTATTATAGAGAACTGAAAACATATCTAAGAAAGACATGTTTTAAAAGCAGCTCCAATAAAGTACATATGTTATCATTACATACAGAAATTGAATATAATTAACGTAACCTGCAGTGACAATAGACAAGATTACTGACAATTCTCATATATAAGGATCAAAAGGATAGGAAAGATGCCTGCATATTAATGAGTATCTTCATCTTGGTAGTGACTGAATTTTATTGCAAAAAGTAACTAGGACCTATGCTTACTGTCTATGTATTTTTGAGAAAAAAATGTATATGAAAATTGTAAATACTGTATCTATTCATCTAATTTTGAATATACTTTTAGGAAACATATAAAATGAGCTTGATTTTGGTTTTGATTTGTTTTTTGTTTTGTTTGCATACACATGAGATGCTACCACTTGACATCTGAAATAAACTGTTAAAATAAAAGATTAAAGGTATTTGATACATGTACAGGCCTTGGTCTTGGGTAGATAAGCAACCCCATCATTCATGGAGATTTTGGAGGAAGAAAATCACAACCTTATTTTTGTAAATTCAATCATTGTTCTTCTTGCAGAAGATATGTTGACTGGGAAACTTGTCTTTAACCAGTCTGTGACTCCCGAGTTCGTGTTCCGTGTCTTTACCAATGTCCCTGAATTCCAGGCTCTTCTCTTCACCCTCTTTCTCCTCCTCTATCTGATGATCGTCTGTGGCAACACCGCCATCATCTGGGTGGTGTGCATCCACACTTCCTTGCGCACACCCATGTATTTCTTCCTCAGCAGTCTGTCTCTTCTAGAAATCTGCTACACGACAGATGTGGTGCCCCTGATGCTTTCTAATATCTTTGGAGCTCAAAAGCCTATATCGCTGGCTGGTTGTGGGACACAAATGTTCTTCTTTCTCACTCTAGGAGGTACTGATTGCTTTCTCTTGGCAATCATGGCTTATGACAGGTATGTGGCCATCTGCCACCCTCTGCACTACAGCCTCATCATGACCCAGAAGCTGTGTATCCAGATGGTGATAGGTTCTTTGAGCTTGGCTCTGTTTCTCTCCCTGCAGCTCACTGCCTTAATTTTCACCTTGCCC
Organism: Mastomys coucha; assembly: GCF_008632895.1. Taxonomy (NCBI): domain Eukaryota; kingdom Metazoa; phylum Chordata; class Mammalia; order Rodentia; family Muridae; genus Mastomys; species Mastomys coucha. Next base: position 144,833,082 of record NW_022196904.1, read on the forward strand.
TTCTGTGGACATGACCTGGAAATTAACCACTTTCTCTGCGATGTACCCCCAGTTCTGCGCCTAGCCTGTGCTGACATCCATGTGCACCAGGCAGTCCTCTATGTAGTGGGCATCCTGGTGCTGACAGTCCCATTCCTGCTTATCTTCATTTCTTATGTGTTCATCGTGTCCACCATCCTGCGCATGCGCTCTGCAGAGGGCCGCCAAAGGGCCTTTTCCACCTGCTCTTCTCATCTCACTGTGGTTTTGCTACAGTATGGTGGTTGTAGCTTGGTGTACCTGAGGCCACGCTCAAGCACCTCTGATGATGAGGACCGCCAAATAGCCCTAGTCTACACATTTGTGACTCCATTGCTCAACCCTCTGATTTATACCCTTAGGAACAAGGATGTCAAAGATGCTCTGAAGAACTCCATCTTCTGTAAATCAGCATCTCACTGGAGTTAAAGGATTTAAGTTGTAGGAAGGAAGAAGTGTGGGTTTTGGGTAACTGAAAAGAACAAAGAAATTACATTATTTAGACTGTTACATAGCACATTTCATTTTTATTTTAAGATTCATGCCACTGGGATAGTTACATTCATTTACTTGAGATTATTGAAAAACATTAAAATGTGAAATGAGGAAAGATTAGTGATGAATACTGTAATAACATTATTAAAAGAACAAAACAGAAAGTTAAACAAATTGCTTAATACCCTTCGAAAGTATACCTCTGAATTTCCTTGTATAAAGAAAAGAAAAATAATAAATTATCTTACTTTGAAAAGGTTTCTCACTTGACTCATGATATTTGCTTTGTTGGGAACCTCACATACGTGCTGCATTTGAATGCAGGCTGCTGTCTGTTTACATGCACCCTACTGAGGAGGCAGAAATGCTCATTCTAGAAAAGGGAGTTATTTACCTTATTTGTTAAACTTTTTGTTCTTTGTGAATTTCACCTCATGCTCCCAAGCCTACTCATCTCCCTGTTCCCTTGTACCTACTCTCTGTCCTTGTAACCTACTATATTAGCCAGGGTTTCTATTCCTGCACAAATATCATGACCAAGAAGCAAGTTGGGGAGGAAAGTATTTATTCAGCTTACTGCCATATTGCTGTATATCACCAAGGAAGTCAGGACTGGAACTCAGGCAGGTCAGGAAGCAGGAGCTGATGCAGAGGCCATGGAGGAATGTTTCTTACTGTCTTGCTTCTCCTGGCTTGCTCAACCTGCTCTCTTATAGAACCCAAGACTTCCAGCCCAGGGGTGGGACCACCCACAAGGGGCCCTATCCGCTTGATCACTAATTGAGAAAATGTCCCACAGATGGATCTCATGGAGGCACTTCCCCAACTGAAACTCCCTTCTCTGTGATAAAGCCAGCCTGTGTCAAGTTGACACACAAAACCAGCCAGTACACCTACCTATCAGGAAAAAAATAATAATGTGGAACCTGTAGTGTCATTGTGTACCCACAGTGTATATGTGTGTATATATGTGTGTGTTTATGTGTATATTTTTTTGTCTACTATTTCTTTACTTGCAAATGTTTCTTGCAATGAGTCATTGCTCTGGTTTAAGGCCTCTGGGTTCTGCTACACTGTCAATATTTGAACCTCATTGGAGCTCTCCTTGGACATCTTTTTGTTTTGTGAAATGGAGATCATAAAGCTTTGGATCTACAGGACTGGACCCTTTGCATGCTCCAGCATCAAAACGGAATGGTGGATCAACTCAAAACCATGGATATGGGCCTGTGTAGTAGCTGAGCTACTTAGCTTGCCAGCTCTCCTATATCCATACCACCACGGTGTGAGCCAGTCCTTCTCTGCTCATGCCATTGGGGCTAGCTCACACAAGCCAGCAACAGCAGTGCAAGCTCTACCTTGCAAGGCCTGCTCTCCTGAATATTGCTACTGTTGAGGGATGGGGCCCAATCTCCCATTATGCCAAGTTAAGGGTGGGGACCAGTTCTACACAGTCCTCACACACCAAAATGGCCTTTGGAGGAAAACAAAATCAAGAACATCTACCTGGACTTTGGTAGTAACAAACCTCTTCTCCTGCAGGGCCATAAACTAAGACATAGCCTTAAGAAGTTGGACAGACCAGGACCTCATCTTGGCCTTAGGTGTAATCACCTGTTCCTCATATCAGGTTGTTCCTCACTACCCTTGAGTGTTCTGTTCTACTTATCGTTATTGGGCACACACCCTACTGCTTCTCTTTCTCTTCCATTTCTCCCCCACTTATTTACCCCTCTTAATGGAACCCAGAGACTTCTCAGCAGTTGACTCAGGAGTACTACACACTACCATGATCCCATGCAATATAGCAGTAGCAGGGGTCATCTCTATTATTCACCAAAGCTTGCACTGTGCTGGAAACTTTGGTCAACTCAGGCTCTGGGTCATGTGTTTCTTACCATTTTAAAAAGGTGGATCACATTTTTCCAAAATCAATCTCTTTTTCTGTGTTTGAAGTTAAGATATAGTCAGAAATTGTTTATTTTATGGATTTCCTTCATGTCAGATGTTTCCACTGGTGCCTTCATCTTCTGGTAAGGAGACAGGGATTAACACCTAAAAAAATGTGCTAGTGTATCAAGATCTCCAGCATGAATCCTCTCTGTTCAAAATTCTGGCATCAAAGTTTTCTCTTTTGCCCTCCTTTCCACTCCCTTTCTTTCTTAATGACACCTGGTCTTAGACATCCTCAGCTACTCTTCCTCCTATTTCTGCGTGAGGCCAGTACTTGTTTAAGTATCTGACTTCCACTGTACAGATTAAGTCATGTAACACTCAAATAAATATACATCTAAGCAGAAGTCACTAAAAATGTGGTTCACAATAGATTGTCTCTGTTCTGTACCCTGTTATACAGGTCAAAACGGTGCTGTCTAAGAAGTATCATTTCCCAGAACAGCTATGTGTGTATTCTAAATCCAGACCATAAAAGACGAAGGGGCTAAGACTCTCTGCCATTGTGTTTTAGAGCTGGCTTGAAAAATTTGCACAAGATACTGTAGTATCATATAAGTCTGTCTAATAAATGTCCAGAAATGTTTTTGCTTCCTTGTATATATAAATCACTGGTATATTCAAAAGATACCTCAAGCAAATTGCTTGGAAGAAGAAATCCTATTTAATTCAGCATTGCTGTACTGATAGACAGAAAGCTATATAATTAATTTAACCACATGTATTATATAATAGACAGAATGCTATAAAAACATTATATAAGTCAGCAAGCTGGAATGGATGAGTAACAGCTCGTAGGTTAAGGAATTGTCCTTGTAGATCATTTTAAAGGGGCTCCCTAAATGACAGGCAGAGAAATAATCTATTCTAAATGTTATTTTTAAAATAAATTTATGTAGTAAATTAAAACCACTTCTGTATTTGTTTATCCTAACTATCTCCCAATAACAACACAAAGGAATCATAATTTATTTTCAAGCATCCCATCAAAATCTGGGCAGTCTGTTTTAATTCTCTAAAATAATTTGTTACGTCCAAGCCATAATCTCAATATATTGTGCATTATTTGGATTTCTTTTCTCCAGCTGAACTTTCGGAATGGCTTTTTCCTCATGATGAATCTAACACTTCCTTTTATTTCTCCTACCCAAAGGCTGATGGAAGTCCTGCCCTATTCTCTCTTCTGCCCAGCCATTATGAGATCAATTTTTATAAACAAGTGTCTTAGGGTTTTATTGCTATGATGAAACACTATGTACTGTCAGAACCTCTCAGAAGATAGTTATATTTAGGCTGGCTTGTCCTTCCTTCAGTCTCTGCTCCATAGTTAATCTCTGCAACTCCTTTCATGGGTATTTGGTTCCCCCTTTTAAGAAGGAATGAAATGTCCACCTTTTGTTCTTCCTTCTTCTTGAGTTTCTTGGGTTTGTTTTTTTATTAGATATTTTCTTTATTTATATGTAAATTTCTCCTTTCACAGTTTCCCCTCCAAAAAACAAAGAAACAAACAAAAACAACAAAAACAAACCCCTGTTGCACCCCCACTCCCCATACCTGCCACCCCACCCTCTCCCATTTATTGGCCCTGGCATTCCCCTACACTGGGGCACAGAAACTTCACAGAGCCAAGGTCCTCTCCTCCTATTGATGATCGAATTTGCAATCCTCTACTATACACATGCTCCCAGAACAATCAGACCCCTCCATGTGCAGTCTTTGGTGGGTGGTTGAGACCCTGGGAGCTCTGAGGGTACTACTTAGTTCATATTGTTCTTCATCCTAAGGGGCTGCAAACCCCTCAGCTCCATTGGTTCTTTCTCTAACTCCTTCACTGGGGACCCTGTACTCAGTTCAATGGATGGCTGTGAGCCTCCACATCTGTATTAGTCAGGTACTGTCAGAGCCTCTCAGGAGATAGTTATATTTAGGCTGGCTTGCCCTTCCTTCAGTCTGTGCTCCATAGTTAATCTCTGCAACTCCTTCCGTGGGTATTTGGTTCCTCCTTTTAAGAAGGAATGCAATGTCCACCTTTTGGTCTTCCTTCTTCTTGAGTTCCTTGTGGTTTGTCGATTGTTCTTCCTGTATTCCAAACTTCTGGGCTATTAACCAATTATCAGAGAGTGCATACCGTGTTTGTTCTTTTGTGATTGGGTTACCTCACTCAGGATAATATTCTCCAGATCCATCCATTTACCTAAGAAATTCATAAATATATTGTTTTTAATAGCTGAGTAGTACACCATTGTGTAGATGTACCACAATTTCTGTATCCACTCCTCTATGGAGGGACATCTGGGTTGTTTCCAGGTTCTGGTTATTATAAATAAGGCTGATATGAACATGGTGGAGCAT
>NW_022196904.1:144840407-144848747 GCF_008632895.1 Mastomys coucha
CCAAGTAGTCTTGGTTTCTGTTGGTAGGATTCTTGTGTTTACCTTTCACCATCTCTTGATTTTTGGTGTTAAATGTTCTTAGTGTCTCTGACTAGAGCTTGTCCTGTCCCTGCTGCCCTGTAAGTCCCCTGAGACTTGTGGGGCCTCCTGGCTGGCTGCTCCGGTCTTAGAAACTCACCAGAGAGAAAATGGTAGCTCTCACCTGAGTCTCTGGGTTAAGGTGCTTCCTGGAGGTAGACCCTCCACTTGCAGGGAAGGGGCAGAGAAGGACGCTGATCTACCTCTGTCACTTGGAAGCTGAGAGGATACTGTCCCTGCCACCCTGCAACTCCCCTGCGACATTTATTTATTTTATATATATATATATATATATATATATACATATATATATATATATATATATATATATGTACACTGTAGCTGTAGAGATGGTTGCAAACCCCCATGTGGTTGTTGGGATTTGAACTCAGGACCTTCAGTAGAGCAGTCAGTGCTCTTAACCACTGAGCCATCTCTCCAGCTCCTGGGAGGCTCGGACAGTACCTGACTAATATAGATGTAGAGGCTCACAGCTATCCATTGAACTGAGTACAGGGTCCCCAATGAAGGAGTTAGAGAAATGACTTATGGAGCTAAGGGGTTTGCAGCCCCTTAGGATGAAGAACAATATGAACTAACTAGTACCCTCAGAGCTCCCAGGGTCTCAACCACCCACCAAGTACTGCACATGGAGGGGTCTGATTGTTCTGGGAGCATGTGTATAGTAGAGGATTGCAAATTCGATCATCAATAGGAGGAGAGGACCTTGGCCATGTGAATGTTCTGTGCCCCAGTGTAGGGGAATGCCAGGGCCAATAAATGGAAGAGGGTGGAGTGGCAGGCATGGGGAGGGGAGAGGCAGAAGAGGTTTGTTCTTGTTGTTTTTGTTTGTTTATTTGTTTGTTTTTTGCGGGTAAACCGGGAAAGGAGAAATTTACAGGTAAATAAAGAAAATATCTAAAAAATAAAGTACATGAAATATCAAAAAATAAAATAAAATAAAACAATGAGAACAACAACAACAACAACAAAAAGAAACACTATGACCAAGGCAACTCTTATAAAGGCATACATTTAGTTGGGACTGCATTAAATCTTAAGAGGTTTAGTCTTTTATCACCATAGCTAGAATCATGGCAACATGAAAGCAGATATGGTGTTGGAAAAGGAGCTGAGAGTTCTTTATCGTGATTCAAATGCAGCCAGGAAAGACTGGCTTCCTTAGGCAACAAGGAGGAAGCTCTCTCTTGCAATGGGTGGAGGCTAAGCATAGGAAAAGGCCTCTAAAGCCTACCCCCACAGTTACATACTTTCTCCAACAAGGCCAAACTTCCTGTCAGTACCACTCTCTATGGCTCAAGCATATTCAAACCACTACAAAAAGGCATAAAATAAATGCTAAGAATTGTTTATATATGCAAACTTGAGACTGGAGATTTTTGGCATATGCATTATAACACTATGTCTGGATTGAAACAAGATACAAGAGCAGAGAAGTTAGCATTTGAATAACATAAGGACAACCTTTATATAATGCAAAAAAAAACCCATTATGCCTACATATACTCCACTTTGTCCTCTTATTATAATACTAATAATCTATGCACAATAATAACAATTATGAAAACTACCCAGTAAGATTTACATTATTATGTCTAGTACAATTTATATTTGTTAACTTTGAAGAAGGTGTTCTATTATATATCATATGTTGGTAAGTTTAGAGTTTAGTACCTAAAACAATTGTTTTTATCCTAAGTTGTATTCTTATCCTCCATCTAAAAATATCTTCTTAGACTGCCACAATCTAGCTTGCCTATTTTATATAAAGTTATTGTGTATTTAAGAGGTTGTTTGGCCATATAATTTTATTCATTACATCAACAAAATAGTAATGGCTTGTGACGATAATTTGGTATTTTTAAAGAATATTTTATACATTTTCAGGCTTTACAAGTAATTGTTGAATGTGCACATGTACATCGCACTCTAAAAAGTTTGGCTTTTAAACAGAAAAGGAAGAATTATATCCCTGTGCACATTATTTTAATAGTGCTTTTTATTAAAAGAAAAAAAAAAACATTTGGATGCCAAAGAACGCTGAAAAATCCATGACATCCTACAACCAGACATAATTATGCCTAGGTGAAATGGAATAATCCTTTTTTACTGGAGCCTAGAAAAGGCACAGATGTTTTAGTCACCTTGAGAAGAGGGTGTCTTTATGGTTTTTCTACAGAATACAGAGTTCCCAATCTAGATCCCAGAAGACTGGTCGAACTGGCCCTGCCTCTCCTGCTCATAAAGACTTGCTGAGAAGAGGAGGGAAAAGAACAAGAGAAGCAGACATCCACCACAGACTACAACAACCAGAACCACTAATACTACTGCTATTCAGCCAGATTTGTTTGGACTTTCTGATGCTATTATGATTTTTTAAAAGAAACTCAAAGCTCAAACTAGCTTCCCTATCGAGGTGAAAGCTTGTGTCTCTTATCTGTATGCTATGTTATTTGTAAGTTAGGTTAGCCACTAAGTGTCATGCATCATTTCAGTAAACTACGGCTCATCTGCAGGGAGTGTGGAAGGATATAAATATTTCTCACAATATGGAAAAATTAAAAGCAGAAATTTCAGATATTAGCAAAAGTCATTTGGATACTTGGAACATTTAATTGGCCAGCTATTTAAAAAATAATCTAAACGCATTGAACACTTTGGACAAGGTTCAGTATATAATCTTGCTTGCTATTAATAATTGACATTTTAGATCCCAAGCTACAATGAGGAGGGACCTTCTGGAACTTCCTTTGGAAAATAATAAGAAAGGGGGAGATGCCGCTCCCACTCATCTACTCCAGTAAAGTCTGCAGTGTCGGGCTTGAAGACCTGATCATTGACTGAGGAGTACATCTTCAAAGGGACTTTGCCTCCTGGGTATTCAGTAAGTCTCTGGCATCTCCTAACTCAAATGTGTTCCACATTAGTCTTTCCAATAGTCAACATGCCTTTTTATTCAGGCATAAAGATGCCCCAAGAAATGATTTGTAAATGGTTAAAACTAAGATTAAACATCGTTCCATGGCCAGCACAGTGTTCCAATTTATCCTAATTTATTACCAAGCTGTCCTTAGCTTGGAATTTCTCACAAGGAAGCTGCCTTATCAGACAGGATATCCTCAGAATTAGGAATAGAGGTCAGCCACTATTGTTAATGGTAAACATAGTTAGAATTCTCAGAGCAGTCCCACAGAAGACAGAATTATTTTACATACCAGAGAGTAATTGAAGGGCTTCTCTCACTTAAGAGCATTCTCAGGAACTGCTATATTGGAACTTCCTGGTGCTGGCCTCTGACAAACCCAGAGAGTTAGCTTGGGACTGCCAAGATAGCCCCAGCGGGAAGGGCACCACTGCTCTTCCGATTTGCACTTGGATGCCTGATCTTGCCGACATTGATGTGACTGTCACTTGCCTAGTTACTTTCCTATGTGACTTCTGTCTTGCTGTCTGATCTTACTGACCTTGATGTGGCCCTCACCTGCCTATGTGACTTTTGTCTTTCACCCCGTTTTCTGTACACTAAGCCTAGTTTTCACTTTGTGCACACATTCACATTCAGATTCGAGTTTCGGGCATTCCAGGCAGCATTTGAGCTTTGAGCCTCATGCATTCTACAGCCCCCCTGGGCCCAGAGCACTTGGGGGTGGGTGGGTGCGGTACAGTACCTGTCCAGAAGAGGTGGCTGTTTTAGATCTAGTGTGTTTCAGGTGGCCTCAGATGTACCGTGACCACTGAGCTGCCAGAATTTTCATTTCTCTTTTGTAATGATGAAAGACTGGAGAATCTCAGAATTTAAAATGAGGGCATTTAATAGAAACGTGTGTATAATGTATAACCTTTACCTAAAAGGGGGCATGGAAAACCTCTGTAACAAGACAAAAAGGTAGAGTAACTAGTTCCAGGAACCTGGCTAACTCAGAGCCTCAGGGCTCCGGTTCCTGAAACCTGCCCCTCCTGACTGATCCACAATGAGGGCAGAACTGGGAATGAAGGTCTACTGGTTTACAGGCCCTCCACCCTGCTGAAGCTCTCCACCCTGCTGACCGATAGATAAAGATTACATTCCTAGAAGGAATATGTTCCCCTCCCTAACTGAATACCTTGGGTTGGATCCCTCTGAAATTTTACACTGTTTTTGTTATGTTTCCTTGGTAACCCTCTCCCCACCCCCAATTTGTGGTTTTTCCCTTTAAATACCCCTCACTTCTTGTGTTTGGGGTCGAACTCCTCTGTCCAGCATGGTCACGAGATCGACCCCGGTACCGGCCTATCTCAAGTAAACCTCATGTGATTGCAGCAAGTTCGGTCTCTCGTGAGTTATTGGGTGGTCGCATCATCCCGAGACTTGAGTAAGGATCTACCCAGTTCTGGGGGTCTTTCAATGACTGTAAAAGTTTGATGCCATTTTTGAGAAATACACTCAGACTCAATACTTCCTTGTATTGACTCTGTCACTCACCGAATTTTTTGCCCACCTTACCAGAACTCTCATCCATTGGAAGAAGAGGTCCCCTCAGAGAACCCAGTCCATGGCATTAGACCTAAAGTATTGCTATAAATTCTAAACAACTTAAATTTAATTGTAAGACACTATTTAGTCTTCAACACCATCAAAGTCTTGAGAAGCAAAATATATTGCCTGAGCATCCAGGAAAGGCAGGCAAGTAGCTTCCTAAACTATAGAAATGGACAGTCCCCTCCTCCACCCCATCCCAGAATTGTCTCTATATTGTTCAAGCATCCATCTTCAGCCTTCTGGTCCAATATATGTGACAATTTGTGTAGCAGGAATTATGAAGCTCAACAATTGATTTCCCTGCCTCTCTGTTTGTCCTTTCTGGGCAGCAATTTGCCTGAAGTTTATTTATGGTCAGCTTTTTTGCCCAGCAAGAGCTTGTCACATTTGAGTTGAACTCCAAATGAAGGATCTTAGAGGTTCAGCATCTTCTTTGCAGTGGATTGAGTGTTCTGCCAGTATCAGACCTGTCTCACTATCTATAAAGATCTTTTAATGATGAAACAAATGTAAATGACATCTTCTCTGGAACTCTGAGCTTTTTAAAGATTATCTATATCTATCTATCCATCTGTCTGTCTACCTATCCATCTATCTGTCAATCTACCTACCTATCTATCTATCTATCTATCTATCTATCTATCTATCTATCTATCTATCCATCCATCCATCCATCCATCCATCCATCCATCCATCCATCCATCCATCTATCTATCTATCTATCTATCTATCTATCTATCTATCTATCTTCTACCTTTCTTTCTTTCTTTCTTTCTTTCTTTCTTTCTTTCTTTCTTTCTTTCTTTCTTCCTTCCTTCCTTCTTTCCTTCCTTCCTTCCTTCCTTCCTTCCTTCCTTCCTTCCTTCCTTATTTCTGAATTGCCAAATGCTGGTTATTGTTAGCTATTTACAACCTGAATAACCATGAAAATGCCTTACTGTAACTAACTAAACTACTATCTAGCATGTCGAAGAATTTTATTCCCTGTTTATTAACTTGAATATCATATTTATCCCTAGCAATTAATAATAGAAGCTTTCAAAAGAACTAGATGGTACATTGCATCTTGAAAAATTATATAGGTGGATTACCTCAAGTAAAAGTTGAAAACACACATATGTTATGTGTATCAAAAATAACCTTAAATTTATATCAATATACAATAAATGGATATAAACATTAATATACAAAATTATATACACATAATAAAATACAACCTCAATTTTGTGTCAATATACAAAAATCTATATTAAGATTGTCACTATAAAATGGTTTTATTTTTTGTTTGTTTGTTAAGTGTAGATTCAATAATCCACCCCTTTGTGGGTCTGAATGCAGGAGGCTTTCCGTGGAGATCTCTGGCCCATATTGGTGCAGGAGCCCTAACGAAGGGAATTGAGCAAGCATGGGCAGAGCCATCTCTGCCGTGTCTTCCAGGTCACTCTGTTTCTCTGAGCTGTCCTGCACTGAGTCTGGCTGGGCTGGGCAGGCTGACTAGCCAGTTAGGAGTATTGCACACTTTCAGGCCACGTTTTGGGAGAGCAGACCTCTTCCCAAGTGTTATAGCTCTTAGAACAAAAGTCCCAGACAATGGAGTAGATCTTTTGCACACTATGCTTCCCTGGATATGATATCTATCTATATCTATATCTATATCTATATCTATATCTATATCTATATCTATATCTATATCTATATCTATATCTATCTATCTATCTATCTATCTATCTATCTATCTATCTATCTATCTAGTTTTAGGTGTCATTCAGATTTCAGCAGAAGTTATCTCTCATTGGTTTGGGCTGAGAATCTATTTGCACATAAGAGGGATTGACCAATATTACCCACCTCTCCTGCTGGTGCCATTGTGGGGGGTTTGAGCTGAAATCTGAGCCAAGTTCTCAGAAGCTACCACAGAACTCCTATCATCCCTTGTGAACAAATTTGCTCTGCTAAGTGGGTGATCCAGGCTTGGAAGGTGGCAGCTTGACTGAACCCAGGCTGCCAGAACAGTCCACTGCCCCACACCTCTTTTCACTGTTGTCCTTATAATATTCCTCTATACTCACTTTTTTCATTATTTCTTTTTTTTCATTCCTTTAACACTAGGTAAGAAATAGAGAAAGATAGAGGAAAGAAAAAGAAATATAAAAAGATCTCCCTAAATCTAACCTCCATATTGTGTTTCCTTCCTTTCCAAGACCATTACTATTTGTAACTTTTCCTAATATAAATCACAAGAAACATCGAACACCTACTGAACTGACAAAAAAATCTTTCACCAAGCCTCTTGGGATTTGGGTATAGTCTGCTTATATGCTTTCTACTGATTTTGGATGTAGTATTTCTTTAGGGGAAGCAAAATTAGCAAAATGCTTAGTTTTAACAAAGCTAGATACAACATTTGTTATCTAGTTTCTGTATGTTGAGATTGTTCAGGCTCAAGTGAAGTCCTGATTGAAAAATCTGAAATGCTGGACCAAATGAGCTAGTTGTTTTGAAATTGTCCTGGAAATAGGTAATTGAGAGAAAGCAGTATTGAAGTAGCCTGAGGTATGATTAGGCAGGAAGTTGGAAAAGAAAGCATCAACATTTCATCATCTCTAAGGGTGTATCTTGTCAGGTTTGCTTTTTTGGTTGCTTTTTTCTGTGAACAAAATGCTTTCAGAGGTAATATATCTTTCTGTATTAACATGTATGGAAACTGCAGTGTGCACACAGCAGTGAAAGATGACTTTTTTTGTTCCTTGTTTGAGCAGGTGAAAGACATCTATATCCCTTTATAAGATATTTTCAATTTTATAACCAAACTGTAATGTAGATTTCTATCCATGACAACTGAAGGGGTAGTATGAAAAGTCCTGAGGACTTTGTAGCCAAAGAATTGTTGTCTATGTAAAGTGAAGTTCTGACTGGAGATATTTTCATATCTCAGTCCATCTCAGCACTGCTTCTATATGGAGGTCTCAGCAAATCATGATACCTACCCTGTTTAATCATCTAGATTTATTTCATCCTGTCTATAACCAAACTGTTCAGGGAGTGATCCCTGGTCATATCTGATTTTTATTAATTTGGATGGAATCCATACTTTTTGTTCTCCTATGGAAACATGTATATAACCTCTACCCTAGCATAGCACATTTTATTCCCTGCATTTGCAAGTTAAGACATTCCTAATGTAAACAGGCTGATTTAGTTCAGCAGTTTTTCCATAGTTAAATGTCTCTCAGCAGCTGTTGATTTTTGTTCCTTAGCATTAAAAAATTTAAAGTCAATAAATCAGTATGAAATCTATCTCTGTGGATCTTTGTTATATTTTTCTGTTTGTTAATAATCACTGTTAAAATAGGCAGGATCTCTCCACAACTGCTTATCCTTTTGAATTTTATGGTGTACCTATAATATATTTTATACTGAAATATGTGTAAAACAGTTTCATTTTAGTAGAAACATATAGTGAAGCATTGTCACTCTTAATCTGTTCAGTTCCCTTAATCGCCATAAATTCTAGCATATGTGTAACTACTGAATCAGCTTTTTTAGACATTAAAGCAATTGCCATTGAAATCCTGAGAAGCTATCTATACTATGGAACAAATACTTAGTTTTCCAGCTCTGCAAAATGAGGCATATCCATTTGTCAAATTTCACTTCTTTGGGTACATTTTGGGTAACCCCTCCATGTAATAAAGTTTGGTTTTATATATATATATATATAT
>NW_022196904.1:144848757-144849715 GCF_008632895.1 Mastomys coucha
ATATATATATATATGAATATAACATTGTCTTATCGTTTCTTGGCTTATTTCTAAATGATAAAAAATCCTTTTTAAACTTTCACCATTAATGTGCTGTTTACATCAACTCCAGGGTCGATCATTCCTTCAATTTTATAATTATCTATAAAATCACCTTTAGTTTTGGCCTCTGATCCTCTAGGGAAGTTTGTTGAAATATTTGTTCCTTTGCTTTTTTTGTTTTTTGTTTATTTGTTTTATCTATTGAAGTAGTTTTAACTTGATATCTGGGTTTTTAATATCTATTTTTTGAGCAGTGTTGTTTAATTTTTCTGTGGCTATTTCTGCTTTGGCTCTGAATTAGCTGATTTGAATTTGGTAATGGCACCTGTAAGAGTCTCCCTTATGCATTTTTGATAAATTTCCCAATTTTTCTGTTGTTAACTTACATTAATCAGTCCAATGTTTGCCTTTGTCACATCTTTTGCATATAGCAAAAGGCATAGGTTCACTTTTGGACTAGTTTGCTTTTCTTTGAGAATTTTTTTAATGATTTTGTTCACCACAATTTGAAACTTTGTGAGTTTGTATGTTCTCTCAACCTTTAATGAAAGCTTCTCCTTCCATGTTTGTCTTAGGTGAATAAAATCTCATATCACATTCCTAGTCCACTCATCAATAGGTACTGATCATCATCAGTGATCTGATCACTTCTTTGCATTCAGCATTAACATTTTTAAAAGCCCAAGTTTTCTTTTTTTTTATTTTAGATATTTTCTTTATTTACATGTAAATTTCTCCATTTCCAGTTTCCCCTCCAAAAAACAAAGAAACAAACAAAAACAACAAAACCAAACCCCTGTTGCCTCCCCCTTCCCCGTGCCTGCCACCCCGCCCTCTCACACTTTCTAGCCCTGGCATTCCCCTACACTAGGGCTCAGAACCTTAAAAGGGCCGAGGTCCTCTCCTCCTATTGATG
>NW_022196904.1:144850452-144905005 GCF_008632895.1 Mastomys coucha
CAAAAGACCCAGGATAGCCAAAACTATTCTCAACAATAAAGGAACCTCTGGTGGAATCACAATCCAAGCTTTCACAATGGGTGTATCTAGTGTTTTTCTATCTATAGCTGAAAATATTCTTTGTAAAAAGTCAGGAAACGTTTCTTTTGGACCTGTTTCTTTAATCTTGTCTCAGGCATTGAAGTCTACCATGTGAAATAATGCCAAAGTTATGTCATCATGCACAGTTTGAATCTGTACCTAAGCATATTTTCCTTCACCTACCAGTTGGAATTTTTAGAAATATTTATACCTCTGGCTCTATTTCTCTTTTCTAACTCTCTAGCTTCTTCTTCTCTCTATAAAAGGTATTGTAACTATGGCCCAGGTTCTAATATTGCTCTTGCCATATCTGTTCCGCCTTGAGGGATTATTCTATTTTGTATTTACTGAAGAAGCCTCAATGAATTTTATGAGTACTGAATGTATTCCATAATCATTGCCACTTTCCTTAAAGTTTCTCAAATTTAAGTACACATCTATAGGGTGGCATTCATATTCATTATAAATTTGTGAATCATTTCCATCTGCTTGCCTTTGCTGTATACTAGCCAGATAAGCTAAAGTTGGATTTATAACAAATTTTGGGTGCCTTTCTTTACTTTTATCTTTTGTCTCAACTTGAATTTTTCTTATTTTTATTTATAAATATTTTTAGATTCATCTTTTAAGTTTTATGTCCACATTTCATATATCACTGGTGCTTATAAATATGGTGAGAAATATGGATCTATTTTCTATCTCCTACATTCAGAACATTGGTAAGAACAACACCATTTATTGAAGATGGTTTCTTTTTTTCACTATACATTTTTTGCCTTCTTTGTCAAAGATTAAGTGTCTGCTGGTCTGTAGGGTTCTTCTGGTTTTTGAATTCGATTCCACTGATTGACCTGCCTGTTTCTGTACCAATATAATGTAGTTTTTAATCACTATTGCTTTGTACCACACAGCTTAAGGTCAGGAATGGCAATTGCCATGGAAGTTCTTTTATTGTTGATAATTGTTTTGACTATCCTGGGTTTTATGTTTTTCCATATGAAGTTGAGAATAGCTCTTTCCATGTCTGTAAGAATTATGTTAGTGTTTTGATGAGATGGCATTGAATCTGTAGATTGCTTTTGGTAATGTGGGAATTTTTGCTATGTTAATCTTAAAAATCCATGAGCATGTGTGATCTTTCCTATTTTTCAGAGGTTTTAGATTTCTTTTTTCATGGATATGAAGTTCTTGTCATAGAGATCTTTTGCTTGCTTTGTAAAAATTACACCAAGATATTTTATACTATTTGTGGCTACTTTGAGGAATGATATTTCCCTAATCTCAGAAGGTTTATCATTTTTGCAAAGGAAGGCTACTGATTTCTTGGAGTTAAATTTATATTCTGCAACTTTCATGAAGTTGTTTATCAGGTGTAGGTCTTTGGTGGAATGTTGGGTGTCACTTTTGTATACTGTCAAATCATCTGTAAATAGTGAAACTTTGACTTATTCCTTTCCAATGTGTGATCACTATTGTTGTCTAATTGCTCTGGCTAGAAATTTGAGTGTTATATGATAAATAGGGAGAAAGTGTGCAATCTTGTCAGTTCCTGGATTTTAATGGGATTGTTTCTAATATCCATTTAATTTGATGTTGGCTATTAGCATGCTATATATTGCTTTTATTATGTTTAGGTATGTGCTATGAATTCCTGATCTTTCCAAGACTTTTAACATGAAGGGTATTGCATTTTGTCTACTATACCCAAGCAAAACTCTCAGTCATCATAAATGGAGAAACCAGGATATTCCACGACAAAATCAAATTTAAACAGTATTTCTGCTAATCCAACAACCCTTTAGAGGATACTGGAATGAAATCTCTAATACAAGGAGGGTAACTATACTCAGTAAAACATAAAAAAATAAATAAATATTTTACAACAAACCAAAAAGAAGAGAATCATATACACATACTATCACCTCCAGCAACAAAAATTTTAGAAACTAATAGTTATCTGTCTTTAATACCTTTCAACATTAGTGGACTCACTTCTACAATAATATTAGGATTTTATATTTTTATTCATGTTAAGTTTAAGCCATAAAATTATAAACTTATATTTTTAGTTGGGAGCCTAGCCTTTAATGGCTGAGCCATCTCTACAGCCTAGAGGCTCTGACAGTGCCAGACTAATACAGAAGTAGAGACTCACAACCAGCCATTGGACTGGGCACAGGGTCCCTAATGAAGGAGCTATATAAAGGACCTAAGGAGCTGAAGGCTTTGCAGCCCCTTAGGATGAACAACAATAGGAACTAACTAGTACCCTCTGAGCTCCCAAGAAATAAACCATCAGCCAAAAAACACACATGGTGGGACTTTTGGCTCCAGCAGCATATGTATAGCAGAGAATGGCCTAGTAAGTCATCAATGGGAAGAGAGGCTCTTGTTCCTGTGAAGCTTCTATGCTCCAGTATAGGGGAATGCCAAGACCAGGAAGTGGGAGAGGGTGGTTTAGTGAGCAGGGTAGGGGGAGGAAATTTTGCATGTAAATGGATTGAACTAGAAAATATCATCACTAGTGGGGTTACCCAGATCCAGAAGGATATGCATGGTATGTACTCACTGAAAAGTGGATATTAGCCCAAAAGCTCAGTATACCCATGATACAACTCATATACCATATGAAGGTTAAAACGAAGGAAGGCCATAGTGTGGATGCTTCAATCCCACTCTAAGAGGGAACAAAACAATCATAGCAGGCAGATGTAGGGAAGAACCTGGGTAGACGAAAGGAAGGGGAGGGGAAAGGAGGGCAGGATCAGATATGAGAAGATACAGGAGAGAATTCCAGAGACCCTGGAGAATAATATAAATATATAGCAGTGGGGAGTGGGGAGGGTGAACCAGAGATGTACTAGGTTCCCAGGACCCAATGGGGATTACATTAGCCAAAACACCCAATAGCAGCGAGATAGAACCTGAAGAGACAACCTCCAGTAGATAGACAGAGATTACTGTTGAGGGATGGGCCACCCACCTATCTCAAAATCTTTAACCCAGAATTGTTCTTGTCTAAACAAAATGAAGGTACAAAAAAAAATGAAGCAGAGACTATAGAAAAGGTCATGTAGAGACCACCCCACCGTGGGATCCATCCCATTCACACAAAATCTTTAACCCAGAATTGTTCTTGTCTAAAGAAAATGAAGGTACAAAAAAAATGAAGCAGAGACTATAGAAAAGGTCATCTAGAGACCACCCCACCGTGGGATCCATCCCATTCACAGACACCAAATTCTGACACGATTGCTGATGCCAAGAAGTTCTTGCAGATAGCAGCCTGGTATAGCTCTCCTTTGAGAGGATCTGACAGCACCTGACTAAGACAAATGCAGATCCTCATTTAACTGAGTCCAAGGACCAAAATGGAAGAGTTAGAAGAACTGAAGGAGCTGAAGGGGATTGCAACCCCATAGGAAGAATAACAATATCAACTAATCGAAACCCTCAGAGCTCCAGGGGAATAAACCAACAACCAAAGAGTATATATAAGTTGGTCCATGGCTCCAAGTACATATGTGTCAGAGGACTGCCTTATCTCTATTAATGGGAGGGGAAGTACTTGGTCCTGTGGAGGGGTTTTGCCTCAGCGAAGGGAGATGCTAGTGGGGTGAGGCACGAGTGGATGGGTGGATGGAAAAGCATCCTCTTAGTGGCAAAGTGGAGATGGTATGGGTTGAGGGGTTTGTGGAGGAGGGACTGAGAAGGGGGCAATATTTGAAATGTAAATAAATAAAATAATTAATAAAAATAGCTACTTGCATTTCTTTGGGTGTATGAATTTAATTAAACATTTTATGGATTTGGGTGCTTTCTTGTTACAATTTTTGGGGATTATCTTTAAATACTAATCTTACTAATATTTATAAACAGCAAAATTTTTATTTTATAATATGACGGAGTCTATTCACTCAACTAACTGATTCCTTTGCTATGTTGAGGTCTTTGAATCTCATAACATGCCCTCTTGTTAATTGTTAGAATTGTTTTATAACTGATTGAGGACCTTCCTTAAAGTATCTTCCTTAATTTTTCCTGATATGTCAGTGACAAACTTTGAATTATTTGGAGAAGTTAACAACCCACAGTAAATGGTTTAACAAGTCACAATAAAAACATATATGTAGTTTTTTTAAAATTCATATTATAACTGAAATCTCATGTTTATATTTAGATTCCATATGCAAAACATCTCCTATGTGTTTAGCAACCTAACTTGTAATTATTTTAAATCTGAAGTGTTTCTGACCCTAAGATATTTTAGGACTAAAAACTGAGCATTCTGTGCAATCTGATTCATCTCTTGTACATGTTCATTTTGAGCAGGCCCATATACATCCTTTGATAATTTTTTCACTTCTTAATTCACTTAATCTGACTATTAAGTTCATCCTTTCAAAAAGTCTTGAATGTTTATATCTCATTAAAAATGTTTATTTTCCTTCAGTGAAGTGTTATGACATATTAAGAACATTTTGTTTGAGAATTTTCTACTTAGCATATTTCAGGAGGGGCAACTATTATTTTCATTAGGTTTATTATTTCTTCTTTATTTTTAATGCAAAATGCTTATTTTGGTTTGCATATTTGGATGTTCCAATTTATTATTCATTGGCTCCTTGTTGGACTTGTGATAAGGTGCACATCAAGATAGGAACATGTGATAGAACAAAATTCAACAGTCTAATGAGTGATGAAAAACAGTTGCTCATTTCTCATAGTCAGGTGGTTTGTATTGTATATATATATATATATATATATATATATATATATATATATATATATAATTCTTTCCACAGGAAGGAGTCAGTACAGACATGATTTGTTTTTCTTAAGTCTAGTAATGGTCAAGAGACTATTCTGTTAATTTTGTTCTTCCTTGTTTAGTTTAACTAAAATATTTATGAATTTAGATTAAAAATCATTCCACATTTCAAAGAAGCAAATTGGTAATGCCCAGTTTTTGGTAGTGCTATTTTTTTTCCTGGGAAGTGTCTCACTTGTTTGTATCCCTATGGTTTCATTTATTTTTAGGAATAAAAAAGAAAAGACAAAAGAAAACATCTGATTCTGGCAGATGAAAAGAAAAAACACAAAACAGCTTAGGGAGGTCTGCACAGGTGCTCAATGAGCCTCTTGCAGATAAAGAAGATGATAGAACTCCTTTCATTAGGACACAGCCATGCAGGTGAGAATGGTTGATAAATGGCAATATTTATGTTTTTTTTTTTTGACTGGAGTAACTAAGAACTCTAATTACTTTAGGGATTCTATACCACTGGGAGATCTCACTTAGTTGATTTGAGCTAGGTTGTGTGGAGTATTCTTGTTTCCTCCTTTGTGCCATGGACTAGGTACCTCATTAGGAGTACACATAACCAATAATTGTCTCTCTTCAGAGACCATGTTAACTATTGTTTGGAAACTTCAGATATTTTTGGAACAGCAATTAGTGTCTTCTAAAGGGATTTAAGTTGGGGACAGAACTCTATAGGAAAAGTTTGTTTTCCCATGACAGCTAACCTAGTTTAACCTGTAATTGAACAACCCTCATAAGGAACAATAGATCATTTAGCCCATCCTGAAAACAAACAAGAGAAGAAAATCCTTGGCAGAACAGATATCTAGAAAAGTCTTGAGAGAAATTGGAGGAAATGACAACAAGGTTGACCACATCAATTAACATAGTATGTTTGTGTGTGTGTGTGTGTGTGTGTGTGTGTGAGAGAGAGAGAGAGAGAGAGAGAGAGAGAGAGAGAGAGAGAGAGAGAGAGAGAGAGAGAATTTCATCAGGACTTACTCAGTGTCATAACAAAAAAAGTATGGATGATAACAGGAGTAAGAAAACCTCTTGCAGTCCAAATAAATATTTTTTATTATATTCTTAGAATGACTTTCCGGGAGATGGAGAAAATAGTGTTTTATAAATTAATGGAAAGTATTTGTATTAACAGAGTATTATTATCAGTGGGATAAATTTGAAGTAAAATTCACTGTAATAAAGCTGACATAATTGGTACAAATTCAAAAACCAGAACCAATCTGCTTTATTTATATTTTTGTCAGCATACCAGGGTAGCTTTAGTCTATTTTGGGCCAAAGTATTATACTTTAATGATAATCAGTGTTTAGTTTTCTGCATAAGGATTTGGACAAAATAACATTCTGTTCTCTAGTTCTAAAGCTTCCATCAGCCTTCAAATACTCTATACTGGGTTTGTTGAATTAATGAGGAAGTTCCTATGTGGAAACTGTTGAGAAAGACCTAAAAACATGAGAAATCTGGTTAAAAGGTATGCAATTTCCTCTAAATTCCCTAGGGCCTCCAGTCTCTTGAGGGTTTGGTGCATCTTCTCTGATTGAACACAGACTTGGCAATCCTCTGCTGTATATGTGTTGGGGACCTCATATCAGCTGATATATGCTTTCTTGTTGGTGGTCTAGTGTTTGAGAGATCTCAGGTATCCAGGTTAACTGAGACTGCTAGTCCTCCTACAGGGTCGTCCTCCTCCTCAGCTTCCAGTTTTTCTCTAATTTAACCACAGCAGCTTCTATCCATTGGTTAGGTAAAAACTGCTTGTTGGGTCTTTCAGAGGGAGTTTAGAGGTCTGGTGGGGTAGATGGAGGGTAGGAAATGACGATATACTCGTGAAGATAGGGGAGTGGGGAGGAGGTATGGGATAGTCGGAGGGTGGACCTTGAAGGGAATAAAATCTGGAATGTAGCCTGGCAGTGTTGGTGCACTCCTTTAATCTCAGCACTTGGGACACAGAAACAGGTGGACTTCAGAGTTCGAGGCCAGACTGGTGTACAGAGTGAGTTGTGAGTTCCAGGAAAGCCAGGGTTATACAGAGAAAACTTGTCTTGAAAAAAAAAAGGAACAAAAACAAACCACTGGAATGTAAGTAAATAAACAAACAAGTAAATAAATCAACAAATACAATAAAAGATGTGCAGTTTCTATAACATCTTTGCATCTAAGAGAATTTCATCACTTCCAGTCTGTAATATCTTGGGATTGTCACTGAAATATCTCAATTTCACATCTGTAAAAAGGTGAAGAAAATCTCTTCATTTTAAAATATTTTTAGGGATTAAGTTAGTTACTATTTAAGTGTATCATAGAGTCTATCAATGCTTTTATTATAAACTATATAATTTAGAAAAATAATTTTAAGAGGTAGGTAGCAGTGTAATGAAATAAAATAAATTATAATAAAACAAAACCATCCTATAAAATTGGACAAGACACACCAACAGAAAAATAAAAGTGTCCTAAGAGAAGGCCCAAAAGAAATCTGTACTTTTTAAACAAGGCACAGAAAGGAAATGGATGATAAGAAGACTTAACAACCTAGAAGAAATAAAGGGAGTAGAAACTGTATTCAAATTAAATTGTGTGAGGAAAACAAATCCATATTTAATTTTAAAAAGGAAAGAGAAATGACTAATTTGAGAAATGGCATGAAACTGGTTGAAGGGACAAAAGAGAGGGTGTTAGTGTAATTATATTTTAATAAAAAACAAAATTTATTAAGTATATCTTATTCAATTAAAAAAGAAAAGTCTTTATTTTGGTAATTAGTCTGTTTAACTGCTTCATTTTTTGTCATATTGGCTAATGTATTTTTTTTTAATTTCATGATTTCCATAGAATCAAAAAAATCTGAAATTTTCTATTATTTAGCAAAAATGTTAAATTCTTCTACAAAAGAAATGAATAGTATTAAATATTCAGGAAAAAAATTATCCTCAAGTAAATAAATAGCACATGAGAAAGTAGATATTAAAATATTTGAGGTAAGTATGAATTTTATGAGAAACAAACAAAGCCAACTAAAAAGATTCTGAAAAAATGCAAGGAAAATCAGAGGAATTCAGAGGACTTAAGTCAAGCATAGAAAATTTTCTGTAGAAATACACATACACATGCACACACACCCATGCACACACACACACACACACACACACACACACACACACACAGAGAGAGAGAGAGAGAGAGAGAGAGAGAGAGAGAGAGAGAGAGAGAATCATTTTCTGTAAAAGCCAACATCATACTAAGTAGCACACTGTTAAGTTAAATATTGAAGTGTAAATCCATGCTTTTTTTGATTTCATGTTTTGTTTTACTGAGTAGTCATAATTTGGGGGTGTTCTGTTTATGTGACTGGAAGATGGTCATAGAACTGGTCTTTTGAAAGGTGTTTTACATCTTATTTGATTCCTTCATGCTAGAAAACATATCAAATGCTTATTGTGTACTGAGTTCTTAGGATGCATACATGGACTAGAGAAGGCTGACAGGAGGTAGACTTCTTATAGAAAATATAATGTTTCACTGACCTAGAACTAAAATAAAAATAACCCTCCTGTGTGGATGAATTTTTATGGTACCAAAAGGCACTATAGAAGAGTCAAAAGGAAGGAAACAAGCAGCACTTCTACCCAGCTGTGACATTTATGGCTAATTATCTTAAGAATGCAGCAATGGCACATATACTTCCCTTGTAAACAGCATTTTTCTAATTGGACTGTTTATTAATTATCAGACTAATCAACAACAAGGCAATCATGCCTGGTACTAGAAATCTAGCATACCACCCACGGCTACTGAAGTCATTGCAGAGAACAATATAAACTACAACTTTTCTAAACCATCATAACCCTTATCCACATTCTAAATATATGTACTCAGAACCACAGATAACATAAGTCTATACTCTTCATCATGGAAACACGTTTTTGCAGGAAATGGAGATTATTATAGGTAACAACAACCAATTAAAATATCTAGAGAATTGAGGAGCTTGCTGTGAGAGTGTGTTGCCTAGGAATGTAAGGAGATACACCTAGAAAATCTCACAACATGACTGCCTAAACATAAGCTGAACAAGGACAACAATAAACATACCAAAATAGGTGAAAGAAAGCCCTGGAGACAGAAGAAACTTCAGGCAATTAAAGAATGAGGAAAGCAAGAGAAATAATATTCTCCAAGAAAGAGCACACTAGCTGGTTATGCAATACAAAATATTCAGCCCTGAAAATACACACGCAAGTAACATCACACAGACTAAGCAGTCTAATTCAGTAGGCTCTGGATAGCTAACACAAATCAGTAGCAGTAACACTACCTAACAAAGACAGTCAGGCCTCAGCCTCAACAAAAAGGGCCAGAAGGAATGCAGGAGATGTTCCCAGCTGTGCCTCTCTCAGAGAAGTGAAGATCAGCCTAGAAGCGAGACCAACAAGCATAGTACAGCTTGTTTTATAAGCAAGCCAAGTTTAAACTCCATCACTATCAGTCAAATCCTATTTTTATCCCTCTAAACATCACATGTCCTCCACTGGTCTTGCTTCAGCAAGGGTCTTGCTTCAGCATATGGGTCTGTCTCAGCTCACATCACTCTGCCGATTATTCCAAGTCCATGGAAGCAGCAAGAAACTGAAGCACATCACCAGAAGTTTTTTGGTGTGTTTTTCTCTATGGAGTCCCAACAAGTGTAGTTCAACTATGCAATGCAATGCTGATGAATACATGCATTGTTCATGAAAAACCCTTCATCACATGTCCCTTTATGAGCTTGCATTAGCAGAACATCCTTTTTCCTGGGTCTGCTTCAGGTAAACATTCCTTGATGAGTCTGCCTTAGCCTTTCATCTGCACTCACTTTAATGAAAAGTTCCTTCACATGTTTGTCCCAGCAAAACTCCATCCAATACAACTGGTAATCCAAAGACCCTCTTAAAGTTTCCACATAAGATGGCAATTTGAGATGGATCACAAGGTGAGACAGTCTCTGGATGGCCTTTTCTTCAGTCTCTGCTCCTCATTTTGTCTCCATATTTAATCCCATGAGTATTTGGTTACCCATTCTAAGAACTGAATGAAGCACCCATATTTTGGCCTTCCTTCTTGAGCGTCATGTGGTCTGTGAACTGTGTCTTGGATATTCTGAGATTTGGGGCTAATATCCACTTATCAGTGAGTGCATACCATGTGTTTTCTTTTGTGATTGGGTTACCTCACTCCGAATGATATTTTCTATTTCCATCCATTTGCCTAAGAATTTAATGAATTGATTGTTTTTAATAGCTGAGAAAGGTCGTCCAAGTACTGCCCCACTTGGGGATCTATTCCATATACAGTCACTAAATGCAGACACTATTGTGGATGCCGTGAAGTACATGCTGACAGGAGCCTGATATAGCTGTCTTCTGAGAGACTCTGCTAGAGCCTAACATATACAGAGGCAGATGCTCGCAGCCAACCATTGAACTGATCACAGGGTCCTAGTGGAGGAATTAGAGAAAGGACTGAAGGAGCTGAAGGAGTTTGCAACTCCACAGGAAGAATGATATCAACCAACTCTCAGGGTCTAAACCACCAAAAAAGGAGTATACATGGAGAGACCCATGACTCCAGCCACATGTGTAGTAGAGGATTGACTTGATAGGCATCAATGGGAGAAGAGGCCCTTGGTCCTGTGAAGGCCCAATGCCCCAGTGTGGGTAATGTGAGGGCAAGGAGGTGGGAGTGGGTGGGTGGGTGAGGACACAACCTCATAGAAGCAGGAAGAGGGGGGATAGGATAGCAGAGTTCTGGGGGTGGGAAATTGGGAAAGAGGATAACATTTGAAATATAAATAAATAAAATATCCAATGGAGAAGAAAAAAGATGGAAGAGTGAGAAACAATACATAGTTCCATAGATTTCGTTTAACCCAGGCAAGAGATGATGAGGATTGGAAATAATAGAAGTGATGTGACTATGAGGGAGGAAAGGCAGATCCTAAAATAGCCAACTTCATGGTAGGAAAAAGACCACATGCTAGGCATATGGGTTTTGGTTGTCTGACATTCAGGGATCATACAGCTACTTCCCAATGCAGATGGGTTTACATGTACATTGTCTCTGCACACCTTCATGTATTTTCCTCCTTAATATGCTAAGGTAACTATCACAGAAGTCTCTTGAGCAGGAGCAAGGATCTATTGTCTTTGAAGTTCTCTGTCCAATACCTGGGTATGTTCAAAGTGTTGAGTGGTGAGCACTGTACATTCAGATGCACCCAATGTGCACCTGAATAGCTTCTCATGTTCCTACAGGTACCATTGCCTTCATGACCGAGGTAAGCCTCATTTTTGTGTCAGAGTTCCTCTTTATAGAATGTACAGAACACTCAGATCAGACACTTCCTCTTTTCCTTCTGTTTATCTTCACTTTGCTGGTAAATTTGGCCATGATTACACTGATTCACATAGATTGCAGGCTCTTCTCTTTCATAGACATATGCTACTCCTATCACTCAAACCATGTCCATGTTTTTGGAGCAAGGGACAGCTTTCTTTATCCTATGTACCCAGTGTTGTTCAGGTTTTCCTGTTTACTTTCTTTGCCTTCACTGATTGCTACCTCTTGACCTCATGCCCTGCAACTGCCATATTCTGATGTCTCCTCTATGAAACCATCATGATGTAGAAAACCCTTCTATGATTTGTAGCTAGAGATTTTGTTGCTTGCCTCCTGTATGGCCTGATGTGAACAATCTCATCACTCACTCTCTCATTTTGTGGAAACAATGAGACTGGTTTCATTTTCTGTGGTCTCCCTTCTTAGTTAAAGCTGTCAGGTGGGGAAAGCAACTCCAAGGAATTGATTATTGTTTTCTTCCATTTTCATCACTCCTGCTGGCATGTTGGTAATTTCCTACCTGATCACCAGCACGATCATTCTGAGGGTTCCTTGAAGAGGTGACCACACTCAGATCATCTCCATCTGTGCCACCCATCTCACTGCAATGTTGCCCTTCTTTTGGCATCCTCTTATTCTTGTAGCTGAGAGATACCTGTGGGCAGGCTTCAAACAAAAATCACGTAATGTCTGTGTTCTACACAATGATATCCCCTTGTTGAATCCCTATATCTACAGGAAAAGAAAGTTCTCAATAGATTCAAGCTTTTCTAACCAGTTCTCACATTAGAAATAAAGTATTTTCTAGTGCCAGCATTTTAGGATATTGTTATATCTACTATGCTCATTATATAAATATGTATAACATGAACATGGCTTGCAAAAGAGGAAAAATATTTAACTCCATGGAGAGGGGAGATTATATGGAAGACATTTGGGTGTAGACTATGGCTGTAAGAACACATGCAATCTAAATATGAGAGGACTCATTGGACTGTGATGATAGAAGACTATAATATTTAAGAACTATTTGATGAAATTTTCAATCCATAGTTGTGTTGGATATAATGTTTATTATATTCCATACTCAGTAGATCCCATAATTGTTAATATTTGTTTTTCACTACATAAATAATGTCTATTAACTTTCCATCTATGAATATAAGCATCGGTCTGTGTTAAATATTTAATTACTCAATAATGACTGTAGGCATTAGCACTGTAGGCATGTTGCAGTTCTCACTATGACCAAGTGGATTGTCTCATACTCATGTGCATGTGGTCAATACTAACTGGACTCTGAGGCTATTAATAATATCAGTGCACTGGGTATATCCACAGAATTTTCAAATAAAAGTACTTAATTATCAGACATTTTTTATTTTTATTTTTTATTGGTTATTTTATTTATTTACATTTCACATGCAATCGCTCTTCCCATTTTCTCTTCTGCAAACTCCCTAGGTCAATCTCCTCACCCTGCTTCTATGAGAGTGTTTTCCAACCCACACCAACTCCCATCTCACTTCCATAGCATTCTCCTACACAGGAACATCCAGGCTCCACAGGACCAGAGGCCTCCCCTCCCATTGATGACATTATTTTTTAAGAAAGCAAGTTGCAGGCATCCACATCAATGACCCCTATTGTTCCTCAAAATTATGTTATAAATTTGAGATTCAAAATTTTAGAATATTTATTTATTTATTTATTTATTTATTTATTTATTTATTTGAGTAAAAGCCTTATGTATACTTCCTGGCATAGAACTTCTTATATTACAGAGGGTGATGTTGTATTCCTAATCCTACTGACTCTGTCTCCTGAGTGCTAGAATTATGACTTATACCACCATTCCTGGCTCTGGCTTTTGTAGTACTGGACATCAATTCCAGGCCTCTGTGTATTTTATGCAGCACCCTACAATCTGATTGTTCTGTATCATGAGCCATAGAATGAATGTTCCAAAGACATATATTTATTTATCCATGCTTCTTTGGGTGTGTACATGTGTGTATAGGTACAGTCACTTGGTGTATGGCAGAAGTCAGAATAGAAAAAAATATCAGGTGAATTCTTCCACCCAAGTGAGTTTCCTGCCATTCTGAATTTAAATCTAAGATTACAAGTGGTAATTAGTATTGGGGTGTTAACTCAAATCCTTAAGATTGTAAAGCAAGAACATTCAACCAACAAGCTATTTTTCCAACCCTGCCATTATGTAGTACTCAACTGAGGTTCTTTAGAGGCCTGGTTAATGAAGATGACCTGACACAAGGTATTTTTTAGATTCCACTAGTTTTCTCATGTTCCCTTAAATAAATTTCTGAATAAGAACTGTAGTAGCCTTCTCCTTATTAGGAATATTCCCTGTCACTTCTCTTCATCTATCTTTGATCCCTCTTGATCAGTTGTAGGAATTGGAATCAGTTTGATAAGCATATACCTCTGCACTATTCATGATGAAACTTTTAGTATTTATGCTACATATATTGATCCTGCTCTTATAGTTTCTGTCTGTAGGTAAGCAGATCTTCACTGTATTCAATTCAGGGACAACAGGATGTCATCCTATTCTGCCACAAGGCCTAGGTGGCATTCTGAAAATTGTCAGCCTATATTCAACATTGCTCAAAACATGCTGATTTTAACTATAGTCATGCCAAATAAGAACAAGGCACTAGAAAGGAGCTCATCCCACTTACTCGTTTTTAAAATTATAGACAATTTATCTCTCTGTTTTAGTTTCTTTGGTGAGGGAAGATACTTAGCAGGCTAGTGAAAGAGAAACCTAGACACCAAACCTGGCCTACTCTGACTGCAAGATATTATGGGACAGTGACATCATAGAATTTGTGGGAATGGCCAATGTCTGCTGCACCTTGAGGCATAGACCATAAGAGAGATGGTTTGTCCTATACTTACTGGATGGCTGGGAACTGGAGACTGGATAGCCCAGTGACCTAGGGTAGAACCAAACACAACTTCCCAGAACAATTTTAAAAAATGAAGAAAAAGGAAATCAAGAAAATTATTCCTAATGATATTTTTGCTATATTCATAGATAGGTGGCATGTCTAGTAGTCATCAGAGATGATTTCTTCAGGAGCAGGTGGGAGCAGATGCAGAGACCCATAGCCAGATATTATGCTGTTACAGAGATAAAATTTTACATCTCCATTTGGTCCATCCCTAAGAGTTCAGGGAACCCTATGGAAAGTGGGGAGAGTGTTAGAGTTAAATAGGATGGAAGACACCAGGAAAACATGACCCATAAATCAAGTAAGCATGGTTCACAAGCATGGGGTGTGCATGGGTATGCACCAAATCCTCTACATATATGTTAATGCTTTTAGCTTGATAATCATATGAGAATTCTAACAGTGGAAACAGGTTATCTCTGACCCTTTTGCCTGCTATTGAGACTATTGTACTCCTATTAGGTTGCCTTGCTCATCATTGTTATAAAGACTTTTGTTGTCCTGTCTTATTGTATCCTGTTTCATCCTGTGTAGCTATCATCTCTTGGAGACAAGTTATTTTCTATAGAAGAAATGGAACAAGAGTGGATCTGGGGGAAAGGAAAAATAAGAGGGAGCTTAGAGGAGCAGAAGGAGGAGAAACTGTGGCTGGGGTATATTTTATGAGAGAAGAATTTATTTTCAATTTTAAAAAGTATACAAAAGAGAGTAAAATGAAGCAAAGCATTCAGTAATTATCTTTCTGACTCTGAATTTTAAATTATGATTATCTCAAGTCAATTCCACTGTCCCACAAATTATATGATGTAACCTTTTATACCTGAAAAATATTGCATTGTGTACATACAAAACATTTTCTTTATACATTTATCCAGTGTGAGACACATCCACTTGGTCTATAACTTAAATATTGTAAAAAGTGTGAAAATAAACAAGAGTGTGGATATATCTTGGTAGTATGCTCTCTTGTTTTTTTTTTTGAGAAT
This sequence comes from Mastomys coucha, assembly GCF_008632895.1. NCBI lineage: Eukaryota > Metazoa > Chordata > Mammalia > Rodentia > Muridae > Mastomys > Mastomys coucha. The sequence goes on from NW_022196904.1 coordinate 144,865,704, forward strand.
ATACACAGAGGTGTTCTATCTGCATTGTGTGGTAGTTATATTTGTTTTTTTATTAAACATTTTCACTTTTAATTGTTAGAACACAGAATGCTGGGTTTTATTTTGTATTTCTGTAAATATTTTATTTTGTTGGCTTTTCCCCACTTCTTTTGTCACTCCTCATCTCTTTTTATTATTATGAGCTTTTATGTTTCCATGAGACTTAGAGTTATTTTTTTTGTTCTGTAAAGATTTATTGAAGTTTTGTGAAACTGTAGTGAACCAATAGACCATCTTGACAACATGCACAAGAAATAAATTCTTGTTCTCACTATGACTTCACATAATTTATCTTAGTATATAAATCTACCATAACTCAACAGAAACTTTGTCTCTTGAGAGATACTAAGAAGCAAATGAAGACCATAAAAGGTAAGTCCAAAGCATGCCTCTGATGTATGTGAGAGATTCCTTTTATTATGTCATCTGTCTCTTATATTTGTACTACCACATTTACATATGGAATTTTAAACATACACACATACACACATATATTCAAATAATTTCTCTCATTTACTTTAATTTTTAGGTTTAAGAAATTCATATTCCTATATGGAAAACAAACCCCTATACCAAGGTAAAATAGACATGTTTGTAAGGAAAGAGGAAATCCAAAGAAGGCATAATTCTACACCTCAGAGATTTATAGATAACTAATGAAAGTTGAGAGTGACGTAAATAATATTCTCCAGGGAAGAGCCCACCATTCATCTACCCAATATCAAATGGCCAGTACTAAAAGATAACATAGAATTAACATGATAACTAAGAGGGTCATGAATTTGAAAGTGAGCAAGAAGGAATGAATATATGGGAGAGTTTGGAAACAGGAAAAGAAAGGGAAAATGTTAATAATATAATCTAAAAAATAAAATTAATTTTCAAAATGAAATATATATGAAATATATATCCCACCATGTGTTGGGAAAGAAACCAAAGGTTTTCCTGGGTATATATGCCATTGGACATATCTTAACTGTTCTGTTAATTGTGAGATGCAGTTGACATTCCTTGTGCCCACAAACTCAATTGCTCTACCATCAGATGTTCAGTGTTTCTTATCCAAACATATGGAAAGGATCACATTCATTATAGACCCATTTTACATACATTGAGATGTGATTTATTCAGTGACACAACTTCATTTTTTCAAAAATACACATTCATTTACTTTCAGATTCATGCTAACCTTTCATATCAGTTTCGTCTGCTTTTCTTTTGATGTTATTTCTATTATTTCAGATTTTTATGAGTAATTCCTATTTTACTATTTCCTCTTGGAATATTTTTTTTTGAGAATACATCATTCTTGGAACAAATTTTCACACAATTGATTAAAATAGTACTTTTGCAATACTTGATGATACTCAATTTTACAGTACACTATAAATTCTTATACATGCTTCTGTGTCTATTTAAATAAATTAATCAATGAATCCTTCAAAATTCTTTGGTAACAAGGGATTAGCAGTCACAGAGCTACCTTCTTCTGGGAGATGGAACCTATGACACAAGGCTCTGATTGACAAAGCCATTTGCTCCTTCTGTGGCTTTTTTAGAGGATGGTATACAAAAGCTCAATCCCACAGAAACAGTCTCCCCAAGATCTCTGTCTTTACAAGCTGGCTCACAAGAGTAATAAGTTAACATATTCTAGGTTCTTTCTTTTGCAGGTATACAAGAGAAGACAGACCTATTATATTTTTTTCTCCTCTGAAGGTAAGAGAAATCTTTTTTCTATTCCTTGATTTTCAAACCACTGATACCTGTTAGAAAAGTGGAGAACTTATAAATAGACTCTAGCATGTCAACTATCCTTTAGCCCAGAAATCAGTGATCCTCTGGATTCACTTAAAAGTCTAGTTACTTTGAATAAAATATTATTACCAATCTTCAATAAATTCTAATATATGACATTTTTAAGTTTGGTAAGCTTATAATTTAATAGAAGCTTTGTTCTCATGTGGAGCTCAACAAATTTTCTTCTGTGAAGTGTATATTGATTGTTAATATCATATCTAAACCAGGTACAAAGAAAATGAACAAAGAAAATATGTATTATTCACTTTAATAGGTTTCATGCATCATTCCAAGTGTTTTACATCCCATATTTAACAGCATAAAACTGTCAGGTTAAGATTAGTTTCAAGTTTTTAAACACACAGAAGGGGGAATTTATATGAGGTAACCTCCCCAATAGATTATGCTACTATTACTAGGAGAGTAATTGTCTAACTTATGTTTTCAATATATAAAATCAATTAGCTCCCTTTTTATATAATGCTAATTTGATACTAGTAGTGCTATTCCAATTTCGATTATCTAGGTCTTGAGAATGTGCAGAGATAACCATTCTCATGTCCTTCTTGTTTAATGATTCTGTGCTTTTTTTAAAAGATGTATGATGAATAGCAACAAGCAAAGATTGTGAAATACATTGAAACCATGGTGTTAAAAGGGACTGAAAGAGTATTAATTGATGTCTGAATTGTTTTTATAAAGAAATATGTCACCATTTGGTAGAGACGTAGTAGACAGAAGTCACACAGATGACAGTTTCAGTTAATCACAAAGAGAAATTTCAGAGAATTCTACCATCTAATACTAAAGCAAGAATTGGAAATTTCATGTATTCATTTTACATTGAAGATGTCCTGATGCTCAGCATCTTCCTTAAAAAAATTGAAATATCTGATAAAAACAATACTCGATAGTCTCTGGTTTTCTAAGGTACAGCTCAAAAATAATAAGTAAATTATTTTTATAAGACTCATTAAAAAGTATTTTACTATGAAAAATGTTAAAAAGTAAAATAAAAATTACATTTTAAAGAATATATATCTATTCAATGTGCAGTCATTGTATTTAATAAAATATAAATAATGTAAATAGTTATCCTTGAAACTACAGATTATTATATTTTCTTGTTTTATTGATTTTTTTCTTAATATGAATACTGATATATATTATATATTACCATGTCACTGAAATTCATAATAATACTTTGAATAAAGTATAATTGTCATCCACATTTTTCATTAAAAATTGAAATTCAGAGAATTTCCATATTCCCTAGGATCATAGAGCAATTGATAGAATTATCATACTCACATAGTAGCCTCCTCCATGTACTATAGTAAGGCAGTCAAAGTACTAAATATCGTAAAAAATTCTTTAAAGTAATTTTGAAATATAGAAAAGAAAATGAATGAAACAGAGTCCATTTAGTAGCTCTAAAAATAAGAAAGATTCATCTTTACCCAAGATGTATGCAACATTGACATTGATTTATGTAAATATTCTTTGTGGTGAGGAGGGGTAGTTGAAAAGCGAATTCTTTCTAAAAGATTATGTTGACTAGTGACCAGTTTTAAAATTTGGTAATTTAAATTAAGACTACAGAACACAAACTTCGCTGTTCCTAAATACAGGTTGGTATTTAAAGAGAAGTAGAATGTGCATTTTTTTATGAGTAGATCTTCTTTACTCAAACATCAGATGATGTTAAATAATTTTGTTCAGCTTTACTATTTGAGGAAAGTGAATGTCTCCTTTAGAGTTCACATTTCTCTGGGGAAATAAAGGAAGATAGGGAAAAAAGTCTTCTACAGTAATATACAAACTCACAGACTATGTTCTTGGGTTTATAGTAATTTTGTTCATGTTTTAATGTGTAAGGATAAAGCATAAGGCAAAATACAAATACAAAATACATATTTTTATTTTAATACAATATGTACATTATATATATAATGTATGTACATGTGATATACATGTATATATATGAAAGACATATGCATATCATATACATATATATATATGACATTTATAAAATGTAAGTATATGCATCGATAAATGGATAGAATTGTTCCCTACCATTCTTGGATGATTTTTGACTAAAAAATTCCTTGATGCTTACACATTAGTTTACTGAAAATTTTTAATTGTTACTGCATGCCTTCTGAAAACAGCTTTATTTGTCCACCCATTTCCTCTGATGCTTTTGATTACTTGTCTTTACTATCAAATGTAAGTAGAAATTAACATATAGATTTCTATGTGAACAAATTTCATAAAATTAAAAAACCTAAAAGCTTCATTCTTTATTCCTTTTGCATATCCATATATGGTTAATGAAATATAATCATTGATTATAACATCAATATATCACCAATCTCACATGAATTCTTTTTTCGGATGTAAGAACATTTGTGGATTCAATGACCTGGGAGAACCACTCAGTATTGATGGAGTTTGTGTTCCTTGCCTATCCCAATCGCCTAGAACTACGTATGCTCTGCTTCATTGGAATAAGCCTGGCTTATGCATTGATCATCTCCTGGAATATCCTTATTGTGCTCTCCATCCAGACAGAAACACGTCTACATATACCCATGTACTATTTCCTGGGCAGCTTATCAGGGATAGAGCTATGTTACACTGCAGCGGTAGTACCCCACATCCTAGCAAACACCCTGCAGTCAGAGAAGACTATCACTCTCCTGAGCTGTGCCACTCAGATGGCCTTCTTCATTGGACTTGGCAGTGCTGATTGCTTCCTCCTGGCTATCATGGCCTATGACAGATATATTGCCATCTGTCATCCCTTGCAGTACCCTCTCATCATGACTGTATCATTTTGTGTTCGCTTGGTTCTGGCTTCAGTGGTAATTGGCTTGGTCTTGTCCTTACAGCTTGTTGTCTTCATCTTCTGTCTGCCATTCTGTCAGGACAGAGGAATAGAGCATTTCTTTTGTGATGTGCCACCAGTGATGCGTCTTGTGTGTGCCACAAGTCATATTCATGAGCTCTCTGTGTTAGTGGCAGCTGCATTAGCCATTGCTTTACCTTTCTTTTTCATTGCCACTACCTATGCCTTGATAGTGGCTGCTGTGCTCAAACTCCACTCAGCAGCTGGCCGTCACAGGGCCTTCAACACTTGTTCTTCACACCTCACTGTGGTATTGTTGCAGTATGGCTGCTGCGCCTTCATGTATCTGCGCCCAAACTCTAGCTACCATCCCAAGCAAGATCAGTTCATCTCCCTGGTGTACACACTGGGAACCCCGTTCCTCAACCCTCTCATCTACACTCTGAGGAACAATGAAATGAAAGTGGCCATAGAGAAGGTTCTTACCAGAAATTATTTCTCACAGAAAATTGTACAATAGGAAAACTCCCACATAAGAAGTTTTAGTCCTAGCCAAAGCAAATGACTGTGCTATTAAAAAAGTATTGTCTCTGGTGATATTGAAATTATGTTCACAATAACAATAAACATTAAGAACCTAAATATTTACAGATATATGGTGACATTCTTTTCATTGTGTTACATTTAAACTGAGTGATTACACTTACAAAAAGACACACTCAAATACATGTGCACAAAGTAATATTAAGTGGCAAGTATATGGCTCTATAGAACTAGGCACTAGAAAAAAGTGTATTCCATAAGATTCAGATAAAAATGATGAAATAACAAGATTGTTTGTGGCACTTGAGAGTCAGGAAATGTAGAAGCACTTAAACACTAATAATTGCAGAGGCCATAATCACTAAGGCACTTACAAGTAAGAAGAGGTATAGTGTTACAAAACCAAGGAGAATGGGACTCAGAATGGATTTAATTCACAAAATGGCATTTTTGGTTGAAATAAAGAATCTTTTCGGAATACCCAAAATTCAATCCACAAACCACAAGAAACCCAAGAAGAAGGAAGACCAAAGTGTGGATACTTTGTTCCTTCTTAAAAGGGGGAGCAAAATGCCCATGGAAGGAGTTGCAAAGAAACTATGGAGCAGAGATGAAGGAAGGACAATTCAGACACTGCTCCACCCAGGAATCCTTCCCATATTCAATCACCAAATCCACGACTGAATGCCAGTAAGTGCTCGCTGAGAGGAGCATGATATAGCTGTCTCCTGAGATGCTCTGCCATGCCTGACTAATACAGAAGAAGAGGCTCACAGCTATCTACCTATTGAACTGAACACAGGGTCCCCAATGAATGATCTAGAGAAAGGACCCAAGGAGCTGAATGGTTTATAGCCCCTTAGGACAAACAACAATATGAACTAACTAGTACCCTCAGAGCTCCCAGAGGCTAAACCACCAACCAAAGAGTACACATAGTGGGACTCATGGCTCCAGCTGCGTATGTAGCAAAGGATGACCTAGTTGGTAATCAATGGGAGGAGAGGCCCTTGGTCCTGTGAAGGTTCTATGCCCCAGTGTAGGGGAATTCCAGAGCCAGGAAGAAGAAGAGAGTGGGTTGGTGTATGGGGGAGGAGGTTTTTTTTTTTTTCAGAGGGGAAACTAGGAAAGGAAAAATCATTTGAAATGTAACTAAAGAAAATACATAATAAAAAAAATGTAGGGAAAAAAAGAATCTTTTAACCAATAATACTGCATGAGAAGAATCCTGGGACGGAAGCACCATAACCTCCTTGGCATCTCTTGCTCAGTCCTATACTAAGAAACCCAATTAGATGCAAGAGTTCTTGGTGTCTGTTTCATTCTAACTTCTATGGAAGTCGGTCTTTGAGAAATAATCTATATAGAGGGACATTGAGGGTTGGCAACAAACAGAGTGGCTCAAGGTGTGTACTATAGTATTATATGTAAAAATAAAATTATATTCTCTAATAAAATGATTTTTAAATAAATTTTGTCTGAAGAAATGTGATTCAGGTTTACATTTGGTTTAGAATACTTAGTATTATTGATGCTATCATTAAGTGCTTACAGTGTTCAAGATGTAGGATTACCACCAACAGCATACAATGCACATGTCTATTGATATATATCTATTCTATTAGTCTTCAAAAGTATTTCCTTTTATAATAATATAAGAATCTTACCAAAAAAGATCCAATGTGGCCAATATTTTAAGATAACTAAAATTATTAAATTAGTACTAAATAGTATATTTTCTTCATGAAAAAGGGATGTAGTTTGCTGCTAGATCTAAGGGGCTGACAAAGTATCCAGTTAAATTCCATATTGTACAGACAAGTATATCAAAGTGACTTTTCTTTCTTTACCTTCTATGTGGATCTGCATATATAATTTAAATAGAAATAGAACTAGTGTTAATTATAAGGTTCGGCATTTTGAGCCAGGTTTGATGTTTGTAGCATTGAGATGTGTTTCATGGCACAATATCCAATTGATTGAATGGTCTACATAAATTTAAAAATACTCACCCTATAAATCACAAGAAATCTTATAGTTTTAGCTAAGCAACTGTGTATGTTTTGGATTTTGATTTCATCCAGTTTTAGATTTTAATGACAGGGTCTTACCATGTAGCTCAGGCTGTTTTTAAACTTGTGCTCTTTCTGCTTCAGCTTCCCACGGACTGGGAATATAAATACAAGCTATCATTCTTAAGTAATATTGTTTTAATCTGCAATGTTTTACATAGCTTGCCTACCTAGGTTAATATTTACTGAAGATTATGGGTCAAAATATGCAACTGTCATTGAAGATCTGTCTCTCATTTTGACTTTACCAGCTTTTGTTTTCAGATTTTTATTCTACTTCCATTCTCTTTCAAAATGAAGGCCTCTTTTTGAGTAATTTTCAGTGCATACACATGCAATTTTATATGTATACATTCCTAAATGTAAGCATGCAATTTTACATGTATTCATATTTTGTGTGTTTTGAAACTCTGTCATAAGATTTAAGTAGTTTAAACATGTTACTGTATTGCTGAAGTAATAATCACTTTATCATTAATCAGTTTTTCTTTTGACTTTTAATTCACTTTGAGAATTTTAGTTTGTATATAGTAAAATATGATAATAGGCACAAACCTGCTTTATATCCCCAAGACTACTCCCAAGTTCATTCATTCTTATTCATTGTTTAACCTACTTTATCTTATACTTACCCCAGCTATGTGCATTTGGCACATAGCACAGAAAAGGAGGAGAAGAAGGAGGAGGTGAAGGAGGAGAAAGGTAAAGAAAGAAAAGAGGAGGTAATGATGATGATTTTTGATAAATCATAATGCATAACATTGATGCTGCTGGTGGCAGTTCTGATGGTTATATACAGTGAGGGGTCATTCTGATTAGTGGTGATTATGGTGAAAGTGGTAATTGTGGTTATGCTGAGGTACTATTAACACTAATTGTGATTGTGATAATGATGAATATTTATATAATTTTTAACTATTAACTATTGATAGCTTATATGGTTTGACAAATTTTTATTAGATATTTTTTTTTTTTTAGTTTCATCATGCTGTTTAATCTAGCATGTTCTTAGAAAGGCTTGTACAAACACTTTTCCAGCATGTCTCCTAGAGACCATTTCCCCCACTGCTCTGTTTGGCTGCTAGCCTCTTGTCTCTCTCTTCATCAATAGTGAGGCGGATTCCTTTTCCTCGGGGAAGAGAGATCCATGGTTTATTGCCCTTGCCGATAACAAAAATGTTGGAAAGCCGAGTGGCAAAGCTGTTGCCATTGGTGTCTTTCACATGAACCACATCAAAAGAGCCAGGATGTCTCTCTCTGTTGGTGATCACACCAATTCTTCCCAAGTTAGCACCCTCAGTCACCATACACAGGTTCCCAGCATCGAACTTGCTAAAATCAGTTGTTTTGCCTGTCTCCAAATCAATCTGAATGGTGTCCATTCACCTTGATGAGGGGATCAGGTTATCGAATAGTACAAGCATCATGGGTCACCAGATGTGGGATTTCTTTTGTGCCTACAAAGATCTTTCGCACTTTGCACAACTTGTACTTGGCCTCCTCCGGTGTAATACGAAGCGACCTTTGGTGTCATAGATCAGACGGAAGTTCTCTCCAGTCTTGTCAGTACTGATGACATCCATAAACCCAGCAGGGTAGGTTATAACAGTCCTGACTTTCCCATCAATCTTAATGAATCGCTGCATGCAAATCTTTTTTTACTTCATCTCCAGTCAGGGCATACTTAAGTCTGTTCCTTAGGAAAATGATCAGAGGCAGGCATTCCCTCAGCTTGTGAGGACCAGTGGACGGATGAGGAGCAAACACGCCAGTCAACTTATCCAGCATCCAATGTTTTGGAGCAGCTACGTGCTTCAGGTGTTTCTTGGGACCACGAGCCATGGCTGCACTGGGAACAGAAAGAGCGATATTTTCTTTATTTACATGTCATATGATGTCTCCTTTCCCAGTTTCTCCTCACAAAAAAAGAAAAAAGAAAAAAAATCCCTGTTCCCTCCTGCCTCCCTGTGCTCAGCAAACCACCCTCTCCTATTTCCTGGCCCTGGCATTCCCCGACACTGGGGCATAGAACCTTCACAGGACCAAGGGCCTCTCCTCCCATTGGTGACCAATTAGGCCATCCTCTGCTATACACATGCTGCTAGAGCCATTAGTGCCATCATGTGTAATCTTTGGTTGGTGGTTTAGTCCCTGGGAGCTCTGAGGGTACTAGTTAGTTCATATTGTTGTTTGTCCTAAGGGGCTGAAAACTCTTCAGCTCCTTAGTTCCTTTCTCTATCTCCTTCACTGGGGACCCTGTGCTCAGTCCAATGGATGGCTGTGAGCCTCTACTTCTGTATTAGCGGGGTACTGTCGGAGCCTCTCAGGAGACGGCTATATCAGGCTCCTGTCAGCCAGTATTTGCTAGCATCCACAATAGTGTCTGGAATTGATGATTGAATATGAGAAGGATTCCCAGGAGCAGTCTCTGGATTGTCCCTCTCTCAGTCTCTGCTCTATAGATTGTCTCTGTAACTCCTTCCATGGATATTTTGTTCCCCCTTTTAAGAAGGAACAAAGTATCCACACTTTGGTCTTCCTTCTTCTTGAGTTTCTTATGGTTTGTGGTATGTACTTTGTGTACTCCAATCTTCTGGGCTAATATCCACTTATCAGAGAATGCATACCATGTGTGTTCTTTTGTGATTGGGTTACCTCACTCAGGATGATATTCTCCAGATATATCCATTTCCCTAAGAATTTCATAAATTCATTGTTTTTAATATCTGAGTAGTACTCCATCGTGTAGATGCACCACATTTTCTGTATCCATTCCTCTGTTAAAGAACATCTGGGTTGTTCCCAGTTTCTAGCTATTATAAATAAGGCTGCTATGAACATAGTGGAGCATGTGTCCTTATTAAATGTTGGAGCATGTTTTGGTATATGCCCAGGAGTGGTATAGCTGGGTCCTCTGGTAGTACTATGTCCAATTTCAGGAAGAACTGTCAAACTGATTTCCAGAGTGGTTGTACCAGCTTGCAATCCCACCAGTAATGAAGGAGTGTTCCTCTTTCTCCACAACCTCACCAGCATCTGCTGTCACCTGAGTTTGGATAACTGGTCTCCAGGGAGTGCTCTGACCCTGGGACTCAGAAGGGATGGCTAACCCACAGACTTCTGTGCATGGGTCTTACCAGAGGAGAGCTAATCTCACAGAAGTGCTGACGCAGAATTACAGACCCACAGGAGGAACACGCTCCAGCCAGAGACAGCAAGAACATCTAACACCATAGATCAACAGATGGTGAAAGGCAATTGCAAGAATCTTACCAACTGAAATCAAGACTACTTGGCATCATCAGAAACTAGTTCTCCCACCACAGCAAGTCCTAGACACCCCCAAACACCAGAAAAGCAAGATTTGGATCTAAAATCGTATCTCATGATGGTAATGGAGGAATTTAAGAAGGTTTTACACATTTTTAACCTTATAAATCTTTTAGGAGGTCTAGACAATTTTTATCCTCAATTTATAGGGCAACTGATATAAGTGGAAAATAAAAGTTATTCAAAACAGTGAAGCAGTAAAATGCATAAGCTAGACTACATATACGCAATGTTCCCCCTATGTGCAAGCATCCCATCACTCTTGTGGCTCCCTATTGTTCTTCATGTTACAATAAAAACGCTGAGTTGTTTGTGAGAAAGTCTAATGGTAGGTTGTAAAGCCAAAAACTCCACAGCATCAAGGCCCTAGTGAAAGTTACAGACCATAGTAGAAAGTACATGAAAATGGTATTACATTGTGTAGAGAAAGATTTTATATTTCCACCTCAACTGAAAGGGAAGATTGTGCACAAACTTGATATCTGAAAGGTTTTTCCCCCCAAATTGTGAGGATAACCCTAAGAGAAACCCATAAAATCCACTGGCTACCAGAATAACAGGTTTTAAAACTACTAATTTGGGAGGGTTTTTTTGTTTGTTTGTTGTTTTATTTGAAAAATTTATTGTCATATGTAATAAGTACACTATAGCTGTCTTCAGACACAAGAGGGTATCAGATCTCATTAGATGGTTATGAGCCACCATGTTGTTGCTGAGATTTGAACTCAGGACCTTTAGAAGAGCAGTCAGTGCTCTTAACTACTAAGCCATCTCACTACCTCTGGGAGGTTATTTAACAGTTTTTGTTTTTTGGCTGTAGATTTTGGCTGTCCTTGCCACAGATAATCCTCGGGAGAGTAACTGTTAGATGGATATTAGTTTTTCTTGCTAGAATGTCAATTTTTCAATTTATATTCATCTCAAATACTTTTGTTGCATATTTTTAAATGTGCCCAGTAAAATGTATTTTTAATAATCAAATATAGAGGTATACATCTATTTCTCATTTTGACCATTTTCTCTTTGTATGAGAAATTTTTCATTAAATTACTCAAGTGGCAGTAAACCTCAGAGTTCTATCCATTTGTGATTTTTATTTTTCAGTCCTTATGGACAATTTAATTTAATCTATTTTAATGTCAGAGTTTATAAACAGGTTTTAAATGATCAAACTTACTCAGCATTGATTAGTTGAAAAATGGTAGCAACATTGTTAGCTGCTAGTCTTTCTTATAATCACTGACTAGAACACATTTCAGTCTATTGAGCTCACACAAATTCACCTTAGCAATTTGCTGCAAAATGTGCTTAATTACATATTGTGAACTCATTGTGATTAATTTTCGAGAATTCAAGAAACTGAGAGATTATCAAGAAACCTAAATTAGATGAAAATAAGTCTGAGCATAGCTTCCCTATGCAATTGGGCACGTTCTGTGAACCAATATGGATTTTAGATTGAACATCACCATGGATCAAAAAGGTAAAGCATTTTTTTATTTTATTAATTTAAGAGACATTGTCTTTTGGGAATATATTGGAAATACTGGCATTAGTTTATCAAGGAATTTTTGCCTTCCGGCTGCTTCTGTCTTGACTGTACATCTACCTGTCTTCTGGGTAGCACATCTCAGCTCACAGAATATTCCCTATTTGGACTTTCTGAGTAACCTACCTAAAGTAATACCTTCTACCTATGCTACTATTACCTCACTGTGATTCTATTCTTCCTGGGAATCTTCCCCTGGAGTACCTCATGTATTTAACTTTCATACTTGCTGAAATATTGATAATTATGCCTACCCTTGCTTCTTGTTTGGCTTATATGCTTTCTTCTCCTTTGTAATTTCTAACCATAAGCTTTATAAAATCTATGTATAATCTCTGTCTACTTCATTACATTCAAACCTTGATGGTCAAACCTGACCAAAGTATAATTGAAAGAATATTTGTGACATCCTAGTAAATATGAATTATGGATCTTGAATATTGTCTTAGTCAGGGTTTCTACTCCTGCACAAACATCATGACCAAGAAGCATGTTGGGGAAAAAAGGGCTTATTTAGCTTACTTCCACATTGCTGTTGATCACCAGAGAAAGTCAGGACTGGAACTCAAGCAGGTCAGGATATAGGAGCTAACACAGAGGCCATGGAGTGATGTTTCTTACTGGCTTGCTTCCCCTGGCTTGCTCAGCCTGCTGTCTTATAGAACCCAAGACTACCAGCCCAGGGATAGCACCACCAACAAAGAGCCCTACCCCCTTGATCACTAATTGAGAAAATGCCCCACAGCTGGACCTTAAGGAGGCACTTCCACAACTGAAGCTCCCTTCTATGTGATAACTCCAGCCTGTGTCAAGTTGACACACAAAACCAGCAAGTACAATTGATCCTTTGTCAACTTGACACACAAACACATCACTATTTTAAGCCTCAGCCCTTACTTTCTTATTCATCCCTAAGATCTAAAGTCCCACAGTCTTTACATATTAAAAGTTCAATCTATTTAAAATGTCCAATATCTTTTTAAATTCAACGTCTGTTAACTGTGGGCTCCATTAAAATACTTTCTTCCTTCAAGAGGGAAAAATATCAGGGCACAGTCACAATCAAAAGCAAAATCAATGTCTGAGATCCAACTCATGATCTTCTGGGCTCCTCCAAGGACTTGAGTCACCTCTCCAGCTCTGCCCTTTGTAGCACACATCTTGTCTTCTAGTGTCCAGATGCCTGTACTCCACTGCTGCTGTTGTTCTTGGTGGTCATTGCATGGGACTGGCATTCCAAAAACACTGCTGTCTTTTACTGTAACTAGGCTTCATCAATAGCCTCTCATAGATTCTCTTCATGGTGCCAAGCCTCAATTCCTTTGCATGACCCCTTCAGCCTTTGGCCATCAATTGCAAACTGAGGCTGCCCCTTCACCAATGGCCTTCCTTAGCCTCTCACTGAGCCGAGCCTCAGCTGCTCTTCATGACCCCTTCATACCTTCACAACAAGTACCACCTGGGTGACTCTTACACATTACCAAGTCCTGCTGCAGCACAAGGTACAATTTTGGCTATCTCTGGATCATAGCCTCTTTGTGCTATCAGAAAACACTTCCCAGAAGATGTCGCCTCAGTGATGCTGGTCTCTTCTTAATCACTGCTAATTTCTTAGCTCCAGCTAATCAGCATCAATAGTCCCAGTAATGCAAAAGTTTTCTCTTTAGTAGTTCTGGTATCTTGTTAATTACAGCTGATACTTCAGCCCTAGCTAACCAAAACCACAGAATATCCACAATTAAAACAACATGGCCCTGATAAGAGTCTTTAATCTTCCCTCTGAAATTTCACAAGCCAGGCCTCCATCTCTGCACTGTTCTCTATATGATCTTCCAAGCTCCTGCAGAACATCCCACGGAGTTTTTAACAATCAGTGGCTCTTCTAGCTCAAAGTTACAAAGTCCTTCCACAGTCCTCCCCAAAACTTGGTCAGGTTGTCACAGGAATACCCCACTCCTGGTACCAATTTATCTTAGTCAGGGTTTCTATTCCTGCACAAACATCATGACCAAGAAGAAAGTTGGGGAAGAAAGGGTTTATTTAGCTTACTTCCACATTGCTGTTGATCACCAGTTGAAGTCAGGACTGGAACTCAAGCAGGTCAAGAAACAGGACCTGATGCAGAGGCCATGGAGAAATGTTCCTTACTGGCTTACTTCCCCTGGCTTGCTCAGTCTGCTCTCTTATAGAACCCAAGACTTCCATCCCAGGGATGGCACCACCCACAAGGGGCTCTACCTCCTTGATCACTAATTGAGAAAATGCCCCACAGCTGGACCTCATGGAGGCACTTCCCCAACTGAAGCTCCCTTCTCTGTGATAACTCCAGCCTGTGTCAAGTTGACACACAAAACCAGCCAGTACAGATATGAAACAGATTAACTACACATATATAAAATTAATAGCATCATAAATAAGTTACATGAATTTAAATATCAGAGATAGGGTGAGGTGAAAAGAAGAAAGTGAATAAAATAACCCTATTAAAATTGGGTACAAAGCTAAACAAAGAATTCTCAACTGAGGAATCTCAAATGGCTGAGAAGCACTTAAAGAAATGTTTAGCCAGGCAGTGGTGATGGAAGCCTTTAATCCTAGCACTTGGGAGGCAGAGGCAGGCAGATTTCTGAGTTCAAGGCCAGCCTGTTCTACAGAGTGAGTTCCAGGACAGCCAAGCCTACACAGAGAAACCTTGTCTCTAAAAAACAACAAAACAAAAACAAAAACAAACAAACAAAAACAAAAAATAACAACAAAAAAATAAATGTTCAACATCCTTAGTCATCAGGGAAATCAAACCAATCCTGAGATTCTGCCTCATACTAGTCAGAATGGCTAAGATCAAAAACCCAGGTGACAACAGATGCTGACAAAAATGTGGAGAAATCCCACTTCGCTGTTGCTGGTGGGATTGCAAGCTGGTACAACCACTCTGGAAATCATTCTTGTGGTTCCTCAGAACATCTGACATAGTACTACCTGAGGACCCAGCTATTCCACTCCTGGGCATATACCCAAAAGATGCTCCAACATATAACAAGGATACATGCTCTTCTATGTTAATAACATCCTTATTTATAATAGCCAAGTGTTATTATATCAGATGTCCCTCAACAAAGAATGGATACAGAACATGTAGTACATTTATACTATGGAGTACTACTCAGCTATTAAAAACAATAATTTCATGAAATTCACAGGCAAATGGATGGAACTTGAAAATATCATTCTGAGTGAGATAACCCTGTCCCAAAAGAACACAGATGTTATGTACTCACTGATAACTGCATATTAGCCAAAAAGAAGCTCAGAATACCCATGATACAAGTAACAGAACATATGAAACCCAAGAAGAAAGAAGATAACATCAAAGTGTGGAGTCTACAGTACTACCCAGTAGGGAGAAAAGAATAATCTCTAGGAAGTAGAATGAGAAATGGATCTGGGATGGAGAGAGGAGGGGGAGGGAAAGAGGAGCCAGTTCATATATGGGAGGAAAGGTGGAGAAGTGCAGAGGGTCAGGAATTTGAAAGTAGGCCTGTAACATTGGGAGAAGGGAAACTGAGGGTAGCCACTAGAAAGTTGCAGATGCCAGGGACCTAAGAGTTTTCCAGGACCTAACAAGGAGGACTTTAGCCTAAATACCCAACAAAGAGGAGATTGAACCTGTAGAGACCATATCTAGAGGTTAGGCATGGCCCCCAGTTGAGGGATGGTGCTACCCACCCATCTCAAAATTTTAGTCTAGAATTGGTCCGGTCTAAAGGAAATACGGGGACAAAGAGTTGAGCAGTGACTGAAGGAAAGGCCACCCAGAGACTGCCCCACCTGGGGATCCATCCATATAAGCCATTGTACCCAGTCACTATTGCTGATGCCAAGAAGTGCTTGCTGACATGAGCCTGATATGGATATCTCCTGAGAGGCTTTACCAGAGCCTTATGGATACCTATTCAGATGCTTGCAGCCAACCAGCAGACTGAGAACTGGGTTCCCAATGAAGGAGTTAGGAAGACTGAAGGAGCTGAAGGAGTTTGCAAGCCTACAGGAAGAACAACAATATCAACCAACCAGTCCCCCTCCCCCAGAGCTTCTAGGGACTAAACCACCAACTGAAAACTGCACATGGAGGGACCAGGGATCCAACTGCATAAGTAGCTGAGTATGGCCTTATCTGGCATCAATTGGTGGGGAATCCCATGGTCTTGTGAAGGTTTGATGCCCCAGTATAGGGGAATGCTAGGGTAGTGAGGCAAGAGTAGGTGGGTTGGTGGGGGAGCACCCTCAGAGAAGCAGGGGTAAGGGGTCCTATAGGAGATTTTTGGAGGCAAAACTAGGAAGGGGATAACATTTGAAATATAAATAAAATAGCCAATAAAAATTAAAAATAAATAAAATAATTTACCTTAAAAGGAACAAAATAATCAATGAGTAAATTAATGTCAATATATTAGTATAATTTTATTTCATTTTTAAATACATTTAATTAGTACTATAATTTTATGTTTTAATTATTTAATTGCCATAGAGAATCTGTACATATGTATGGGATTTCACATGTTTTGATAGATATTCATGCTTTGCAATGACCAAGCAATGACAATAACAATTTACTACATGTTTCTCATGGGTATATCCAAAATTCACAGTTAATCTTACCGCCCCTAGAATTGTTCATGTTAAGAAACCAAAAAAAGTAAATAAATTGCAAAGGTTAACAAAGATACAAAGAAGGAGAGAAGCTTTCCTACCATTGCTAGTATAAGTTAGGAGAATTGTGGAGAGCAGTTTGGAGCTTCCTCAATAAACAGAAGTAAATTTTAGCATTTGATCAAGATATTTTAGAATGATAGTATATCCAAAAATATGAAATTGGTATTTCAAAGGGAAACTTATACTCCCTTGTTAGAGCATTGTTCAGGACAGCTAAAATGGATTCAAACCAGTTGTCTATCAACCACTGAGTGGAGAAAGTATATATGAGACATACACCCTTTATCTTGTTTACCTATTAAAGATGGAGCCCTTATCTACAGAGATATGGATGAAACTTAATGATGTTATATAGAAAGAAATAAGACACAGAATGAGAATAAGTAGAATAAAACCACAAAAAATGACAATTAAATATACATTATACACTCTCATTTTGAAAATGTTGTCACAGTTCATTGTATTTTAAAGCTAATAGATTTATGGTGCCAATGAAGTCCAACATCTCTCATCATAGAAAGAAATGCAATTTTTTAATTTCCCTTGTGGCCTTGGGACTATAATGACCACAAATAATTCCCTGGCTCTCCAGATGACTGGGCCTGTGTTAGGTAAGTATGTTACTTGCTTCGGGGTCTCAAGCTGGAATAAATATCTGTCTTCAGAAACTCTTGGAATATATGATCTAGAATATATCTTCATCAATTTCCCAATAGATGTCACATAGGAATTATCGATACTGACTAGAACCCCAGGAACAGTTTTATAGTGAGCACACAGAAAAATTTCTCTTTAACTTTTATCTTTTTCTAGTTGAATTAAATTTAAGTGGCTCCACTAGGGTTTTACATTCTATCAAGGGACTCATTAATTTTATAGAAATTCCATGAAGGACATTCAAATACCTAACTAGATCAGCCAAGAATGGACTCAACAATTATATCAGAATCTATTCCACACTATTGAGAAGAACATAAGTCTTCGTAGTCAAGACTGAAATTTGAATTACTCCATAATATCATGGCTCTTATGAATGCTATCACACCCAATTCTAGCCTAGTTACTAATTTCTAAAGAGCCTCTACTCTCCTGAATATCAAAGTATAAAGAACTTTTCCTACCACCATGTCAAACTTATGAAGCCATGATATACTGCCTTCTTGTTCTCTCTGTATGACGCTGACCAAAACCTCATGAACCTTCATTATCTTTTTACCTGTAAGAAGACTGACAAAGTTTCTCTGGAGGAGCTCCCTCAGTTATCTGTGGAAGCAACATCTCAGCAGCAAAGCTAACTTGCTCTTTGGTGAGTTTCCTTAGATGGCTAGTGGAGAAAAATAAATTTTAAATTGTTGAGGGAGCACCTAAAAGACTCCATTTTAATAAATATTTTCTTCACACAAATAATAAAAAATAGAATTTCTATAATGCTTCACAACTGAAAGTGAGTAGTCATGAATATCAACATGTATAGGCCACAAGTATGTTGTTAAAGTATGGATAATTTTTTACACTTACAAACATTGAAAACAAAGCTGAGATACAAGGTTGAATTGTCTAGCATGACATATGTGATAAGGTCAGATTAAAACTTAAGTCATCAATCAAGTCAGAGGAAATCTCAGTGGCTAATAGTGACAAGACCAGAGTGGCCTATTCTCAACTCAGGAAATATTGCAAGTGATGGCTGCTGAGAGAAGTAGAGTAGGTTTTCTTTAGGAATGTTTGTCCAGAGAGACAACCTGTGCTCCTATAAGCTGTACACTTACAGATAGCCCTGAGTGAATGCTGAGGAGTTAGAGAAAAGGAAAAAATGAACACATGAGGTAGGAAGAAACAGTGGTAATAGGATAGGAGAGAAGACGAAAGCAAAAAATGGGGTTTGGATTTCACCAAAACAATGATTATAAATATATAAAATTCTCAGTCAGTAAAAAATATAAATCATTAAGACTATCTCCTTTTAGAAAATATTATAAAGTATAATCTGTTGTTATAGGTCAATGTAAGAATAAGTCAACCCCCTCTTTTCTCCCTGTCTCATTTGTTAGTTTGGGCAATAATCAGAAATTCAAACAATATAAAATAACAACAAAAAATGCAAACAGAACTGTTCTGCATTTTCTCATCTGCATTTTTGAATGTCAATGAAATATAAAAAGTCTAATTTAAAACTTACACATTTCATGTTGAAATTTATTGTAAAATTAATTATACTACTTCCTCACAAGATATTAGCATGAGAATATATACAGTAAATCTCTAAGAATATAAATAAATGTTTTCAAATTTACTACAATAATTTTCATTTATAAAGGACAGAGAATTCTTGTTTTAAAATACCCAGTTCAGCAGGTAGTTTTCCAGAGTCTTTAAATTCCTCTATTTTAAGCTAAATTTAGCAATCATGACTTTTCTTTCTCTCAATTGCTAGACTAGACTAACAGCTAATAGTTATTAGACTAGAGTTGATAGTTTATACTCAATGTTTCCAGGTTGTTTTATCGCTGATAATAAAACAGTTGAGGAAACTTGATGGTCAGAAAAAGATTTACAATGTGCACTTCTTATTTACTAAAATGTATATCAATACCAATTTACTGTGTAGACATTCAAGTACTGAGTAATAATTGCTACAAAGTGCTACTAACATGAGTGATGTAAAAAATTATTTTTGTGCTTTATATTGTCCACTCATTAGTTGAACAATGACTAATAACTTATCTCAACTGAGTTTATCATTATTTCATAATATTATTAACACTATTGTCTGCACCAGACAAACATCAATGAATGATGAATGGAAAGAGAGAAGTGACAGTCTTTCTGGTCTAAAGTAATTATAGCATAATTGGGCTGTAGAAAGAGTGACTCAATATTTGCTTTGAAACCTGGTTTAAAGGATTGCAGATTAACAGATTAATATAATTTAGGTCAAAGAAAAACAAATAAGGGGACAGGAATATAAAAATAAATGAAACAAACTGTGGTCTTGTATCAGGATTATATGGGGCAATGTAAACACTGTCGCACATATGTATTCATTACATGAAGATGATGGCAAAGTTGAAGTTGTCTCCAAAAATTGTTTTAGGAAAATCCATAGAGTATTAATGATAAAAATGAAACCAGTGGGTTTGCAGAGACTGTTGAATTGGGGAAAAGAAATGTTTGAGTGTCACATGGAAACCTGTTTGCATGGACAAAGTTGTTTTAAAACTTTTAGTAATGACCTTAGGACAGGTAAATATGAAATTTTGAAATTCAAATTTGCATTTTAATAATGTTTTGATCCCATAGACTAACCTTAAATATATGAACTCTTTTTCTTTGACATTTTGGAATTTGTGCTTGCAGACATAAGATTCCAAACATCTCTGTTTTACTTGATCCACAAAAAGAATATGTAATGAATCAGATCCAGACCACTTATTCATGTTTATATCATTGCTACCTTGGTTTTCTTGCTTTAAGAAAATGACCATTTCTGAATGCTTCCTGGAACCAACTTTTACCTTATTTGGTTTTTCTGATATGTGCTTGTAATTCTCTTACTGATGTCTTTGATGTATTTTGTTTTATATTCCTTTGTCTTTTACTCATTTTCTTATTATTAAAGATTTAGAAGAGGAACACAGCCTGGGAGTACATGGTGCTAAAGAACTTCACCCTCCATTACAGAAAACATGAAATGAAAGAGTAAGTGTTGGGCCGGGCAGTGGTAGCACATGCCTTTAATCCCAGCACTTGGGAGGCAAAGGCAGGTGGATTTCTGAGTTTGAGGCCAACATAGTCTACAGAGTGAGTTCCAGAACAGCCAAAACTATGCAGAGAAACCCTATCTCAAAAAAAAAGGAAAAAGAAAACAAGAATGAAAAGTAAGAATACAAGGAGAACTCCACTTCAATGAGAGAGCTGAAAGGGGACATTCTCTAGACTCTGCTAAGCCTAAAAGTGTTACACATTTAAAACATTCAGCATTTATAAATTATTCACAGAGCACATATCTGTATACCCTGTCACATATTAAACAGCTAAACAATGCATGCAATGTGATAACAGTGAAAATTAAATTTGCAAGTAAGAGTACTGGACTTAAAACTTGCATCTGACCACAAATTTAATCAATTAGCACTCTACCATCCTATCTCCTTAAACTTTCTCAAGTGCTGAGCAAAAACCCAGATTCTTCAGTCCTAACTGGAGAACTATGTGATCATTATAATACATTTACACAGAGAAAGACAAAGCCATAAACAGAAGGACAACATCATCAATCCCACATGCCAATTCTTAATATTTCCAGATATGTACTTTCATCATGTGAGTATATATAATTACTTTTGTGTGGTATGCTGTTTTACAATCTCACTATTAATAGTTTTCCTGATTTTGTTAGATTTTCCACAGTGTCATTTAGACTATTTCAGTGACTTGCACCACATCCTTAAGTATCCTTCTCTTGTTGGTACTTGATCATAATTTTGCTCCATTCCATTGAAAATTATAGCAAATATTCCTATCTATGTTTTACAGACAGGTGGTTTGAAAAAAGAAGTTCCTCTAGACAATATTCCTGATCAAAGGGTATGTGTTTCTTCTAGTTTTTCACTGTACTGTATCAAGTTGTTCTACAATAAAAGTATATAGCAATTACACTCAGTGTGGATATTCGAGAATTGACCTGTCTCTCAAATTCTTGGATTTGCAATATGAAAATTTAGTTTTCCTCTAATGACATTATTTGTAATTTTCAGCTTTATTTTAATTGGCAAATAAAAATGTTCCTTTGTTTTTATGTATAGCAGGATTTGTCAGTGCATTATTCTTCTTTAAGTTCATTCACTGACATGTTACTTATTATTCACTTATTCAATTGCTCTTTTATTTTGGTTGGTTGAAAGGTGGGAATCCATCAACCTTTAGACAAAATGTTAAGAACTTTACTTTGAATATAAAAGTTAATGAAAATCAAAGCCTTTCTTAAGTTTATCATGTATTAATTTAAAATAAAGTGTGACACCATACTTATGTCAAACATGAGTAGAAAATTATAAAATATTCTTCTCATTTATTTCATTCTTGTGGTTTTTAGAGGTTATGGTTTATGGTTATCTGATTGCAACATTTATGTGCATAATTATTAACTATTGCTAAAGCATAACATTGCTAGCATTCATTAAATGCTTTATAATCACTGTCATATATTGTTAGATATAATTAAATGCATATAAAAGTATTACTGATGATATATGCTGTTTTTAGACAAGGTGGAATGAATTATAATCAAGCAAGCCATTTGGAAGTTAGGGATACTGAAGTATCATGTAGGGGATGCTATGGGCTTCACACTCAAGCAGTCATCATGTAGCATATTGTACAGAGTGAGTCATGCTGGTTAGCATGGCATACCAGTTGAGTCATTGATTGTTGATAATTCCTCACAACAGTTCACTTCAGAGTGCTCATGATTGTGACTATCTCACTGAGCATACATTTGTGTGTGTGTGTGTGTGTGTGTGTGTGTGTGTGTATTCTGTTTCTTAAGCCAATCATTACTCTGTGTTGTTTCAGTTTGCTTGTGTTTCATAGATAAAGTGTATTTCTTTTTTATTGTTGAATATAAACTCTTCTTTCATATAATATATCCGCATCAGAGTTCAGCTTCCCTCCAACCCTCCTAGATTTTTGCTACCTACCCTCTCTATCAGATCTATTCAACCTTCATTTCCCTTTAGAAAGGAGCAGGCCTCCTAGAAATAACAAATAAACACTAAATAAATAAATAAATAAATAAATAAATAAATGTACATAAAATAAGGCAATTATGAGAGTGACCAACCAATGTCTGATTTAACTTGAGGCCCACAGAGTGAGAGGAAACCCACGCCCACCATTGCTTAGATGGTCAAAAAATTTAGACTGGATAAAGCATAATTCTAAAACTGATGTTAGCCTTTCTGTCATTACACATCCCATTTAATAAACACTGCTTATTTAAATAATACACATATATGTATATGCATGCAAATATACATATATGTATATATATATGTATATGTGTATGTCACATGCATATATGTATATGTACATATACATGCATATCTGTGTATGTAATGCATATGTCTCTAAGAGTCTCTTAGAGAGCATAAACCTGATTGAAACTTATATTCGTCAGTGAGTTATTCACCTTTCTTGATTTATTGGCAGTAATTTTATTTTAGAATTTGATCACACTTTTTTCATTTTCAGCCATTTGTACTATATATTATATTTTTTAATCATATGGCTTTTAGAAATGAATAATCTGATTCTTAAGCTATGTATGATTATTTTGAAATATATGCTCCTAGTTATTCACACCTTAGTAAAATATACTTTAAATTGTTTTTATTTAGACTGAGGTTATTTGCATAATATTGTTTCTTGTGCATGCCTGATTATACATATTTTAGCTTAAAATATGAGCAAGTAATTTACATTTATAGATTATACTTTTATGTATATATTTTATGCACATGATTTTATATTAAATGTTTTATTATTCCTAGTAATCTATTTTTCTTTTAATAATTTACATTAATGATTCAGTTTTAAGATATATTTCATGTGTGATTATTCAAAACATTATTTTACATGATGAGTTGCTAGTCTGGAGTTGTGTAATCTAATTGATAATCCAGGAATATAGAGTCTTTATTGGAAAGTTTTGATTAAAATTAACAATATATATTCCTATGTCCTTGTAAATCTCAAACAATCTTCCTACTGCTTTAGAACACAATTCACTATAACTTGGTATAGAATTATTTTTGAAATTTTTTTCTTTAAATTATAAAACATTTTATTGTTTATTCAATATTTAAATACAATTGCAATCTAATTGAAAATGCTTAATCTATAATTATTATGCAATTCCTAATGCATATTATGCTTTCTTTATTTCACACAATACTTCTCATGTAAAATTTAATTTTTCTACTGCATTTTTGTTTCTTTGTCATCTATTCATATCTCAGGTAACACTACTCAAATCTTAAGACAATTATGTTTAATTCATTGTGAGGTAATTTTTTTATCTGAATTGAAAAGCTTTGGGTCACTGAAAGAGATTTAAATAAATTATAAAATGGGAAATATATGAAAAGTGTATGTCATAAAAGATCATACTGAAGATAATAGCCCAGGTTGTTATAGAGTCCAAACTAGATGTAACATAAATGGAGTATGGCCACATGTAAGGCCTGAACAGCTAGGAAAAGAACAGAGAATTAGTATGTAGCAATGCTAGAACAACTTGAGCAATTTTTGCAGATATGATGTAGAGGTATAGATATGATATTAAAGCACAATAAAGAACATAAATCACCATTACGTGCAGGAACTGAAACAGTTAAACTAATTTTCAGCAATGAAAACTGAAAGAGTGGTTAGAGTTCTGATATGTAAAGGTGAAAGTGATAGAGAAAATGCCTGTACATTTATGATTGTGCTTCTTCACTTTGGTAGTGATTTAACTTTATTGCAAAAAAACCTAGGATCTTTACAGGCGCTCTACATACTAATATCTATATATTCCATTGGAGTAAGAATCTATATCAAATACATGAACAATGCATCTATTTGACTAGCTTTAACCATAGTTAAATATATGTTTGTCCTGTTTAAAGATGTGTACAAAATACACCGTCTTACATACAAACAAAATGTTAGTACTTATCAGTTAAATTAAAATGCTGTAATAAATGGAAGAAGCATCTACCAGTTTTATCTGGAAGTTTGTCTGTAGTCAAGCATCTCCATTACTAAGATTTCTATGGAAAAATATGCCAGACTTTTCACTGTGAATTTATTTCCCAATATTGGGATAGAAACTAAATTTTAATAAGGAAATAACAGAAGAAAAATTCAAATTCAGCCTCCCTGATTTTCCTCAGGCTTGAAGCAACTCAGTAAATAAGAGGCCACATTTGTTTGTTTGTTTTCCACACAAGGCATGCTGAGTGGAAAGCCTGTCCTCAATCAATCTGAGACCCCAGAATTTGTGTTCCGTGTCTTCACCACTGTCCCTGAATTCCAGGCTCTCCTCTTCCTCCTCTTCCTCCTGCTATATTTGATGATCCTCTGTGGTAATACAGCCATCATCTGGGTAGTATGCACTCACAGCACCCTGCACACGCCCATGTATTTCTTTCTCAGCAGTCTATCTGTCTTGGAAATCTGCTACACCACAGATGTGGTACCCTTGATGCTTTCTAACACCTTTGGGACGCAGAAACCTATATCACTGGCTGGTTGTGGGACACAGATGTTCTTCTTTGTAACTCTAGGAAGCACTGACTGCTTTCTTTTGGCAGTCATGGCCTATGACAGGTATGTGGCCATCTGCCACCCTCTGCACTACAGCCTCATCATGACCCAAAAGCTGTGTATCCAGATGGTGATGGGTTCTTTGAGCTTGGCTCTGTTTCTCTCCCTGCAGCTCACTGCCTTAATTTTCACCTTGCCCTTCTGTGGACATGACCGGGAAATCAACCACTTCCTCTGCGATGTACCCCCAGTTCTGCGCCTAGCCTGTGCTGACATCCACGTGCACCAGGCAGTCCTCTATGTAGTGGGCATCCTGGTGCTGACAGTTCCATTCCTGCTAATTTGTGTCTCCTATGTGTTCATTGCTTCTACAATTCTTCGAATGAGCTCCGCAGAGGGACGCCAGAGGGCCTTCTCTACCTGTTCCTCTCACCTCACTGTGGTCTTGCTGCAGTATGGCTGCTGTAGCCTCGTATACCTTAGGCCTCGCTCCAGCACCTCAGAGGATGAGGACCGCCAAATCGCCCTGGTCTACACCTTTGTCACCCCATTACTCAACCCTTTGATTTACACTCTTCGGAATAAAGATGTGAAAGGTGCACTGAAGAACTCCATCTTCCATAAAGCAGTCTGAGGGGAACATCTTCCATAAAGATGTCAGGGGACTTGGGTAGTGTCTGTCAGTTAAACCATTTAACTGAAAAGGACAAACACAATTTTATCACTTACTGTTGTCAACCTTACATTACATTAAAAAAAAAATCATGTGCTACCCAGAATAGACATAATTTTTAAGTCATAGAATAATTTAATATTTCAAGATAGCTTCCAATATGGGAGCACTGCTACTTAACTCAATTTTAAGTATTCTCATTTCAAACAGGACAGTTGTTTTATTGGGAACTTCACATAAATGCTGCATTTGAATAAAGGCTTCGTCTATTCACATGTAGTATCCTAAAGAGGTAAAAAGTCTATTCTATGAAAAAAGGGGAATACTACATTTTAAAGGGGTGAATATTTTCCAAAATAAATGTCTTTTTCTGTGTTTGATGTGAAGATATACTCAGTATTTGCTTATTTAATGTATGGGTTTCCTTCTTGTCAGATGTTTCTACTAGTAACATCATTGTTTTCTTCTCATGCCAAGGACCCAGTTCATTATGGGGACCGCAATTTCCGCGGGATGAGAGTTCTGGTCAAGTGGGCAATAAGTCGGCAGATGACAAACAGAGTCAACACAAGAGTGTGCTGAATATGAATGTATTTGTACAAGGTAAAATTCAGACTTAAATAGTGTACAGAAAGCAGGGCAGATGACAAGAGTCATGTAGGCAGGTGAGGGTTACAGCAAGGTCAATAGGATCAGAGCACAAGACTGAAGTCACGTAAGCAAGTGACCGCCACATCAAGATCGGTAGGATCAGGTATCCAGATGTGAAGCAGGTATCCAAGTGTGAAGGAGGTATCCAGGTGTGAAGAGCAGTGGTGCCCTCCCTGCTGGGGCTATTTTGGTATTCCTATACTAATTCACTGGGTCTGCTGAAGGCAAGCACCAGGAAGTTCCGATCTAACAGTTCTAGCTAATGTCCTTGAGTGAGGGAAGCCCTTTGATTACTCTCTAGTATCTAAAACAGTTTTGTGTTCTGTGGGACTGCCCTAAGAAATGTGCTTGACCTCTGTTGCTAACTCTGAGGACAACCTGTTTGATAAATCAGATTCCTTGAGAGAAATTCCAAGCTAAGGACAGCTTGGAATTAAATTAGGATAGGTTGGAAACATGCTGGCCAGGAAACAATGCCCAATTTTAACCATTTACGAATCATTTCTTGGGGTATCTTTATGCCTAAATAAGAGGCGTGTTAACGATTGGAAAGAATAATCTGGAACACGTCTGAGTTAGGAGATACCAGCGACTGTCTGAATATCCAGAAGGCCCAGAACTCCTTTTGGAGCCTTAATGCCTCTTACCCTTAATCAGGCTTTTACCCCCGATATTACGGATTTAACTGGAGTAGACAAGTGGGAATGTCATTCTCATACAGAAACAGGAATTAGCTTACACTGGCTGGGCAGTTGAAGATGACTAGGCTATTGTACTATGACCAAACCCTTTGTGGTTCTAGCATAAAGCCTTTCTGCTAAAACTTCTGGCATCAAAGTTTGCACTTTTACCCTCCTCTCCACTTCTTTCTTGATGAGTCCTGGTCCTGCTATCAGAGTATGCTATCAGATACTCTTCCTCCCATTTCTGTCTGAGGCTGTCTGCCCTCCGGTGTATAGACTAATCTGTGTTAAACTCATGTAAATGCATATTTAAGTAGAAGTTACTAAACTCTGTGCTTCACTATAGATTATCTCTGCTCAGTGTCCTGTGTATAGCAAAGAACAATGCTTACCATGAGTTATTTTCTCCAAGAATATCTTTCAGAATTTTCTAAATCCAGATCATAAAATGAGAGTGGGATCCATTAGCTCTAAAGACCATGTGCTTTCGAAATGGTATAAGAAATTGGCATATATTAACTGAATATCATATGAATATGTGTATATTAGGTCCTGAATCGTTTTATTTGAGCCTATCATATTCTGGTGTGTTTTAAAATGCCTCAATGAGATGCCTTGAAACCAAGAATCCAAGTTTAATCCACCAAGGTACAATACTACATTAATGGATATTAATTTTTAACCATATACTTCATGTGACTCACAGTATTATAGAATGACATAATAAAAACTATATATGCCATAGAGAAGAGGACAATTTGTAGGGGTAAGCTTCCTAATAGGACTAGGGATTGAACTCTCATACCAGATGCCATTATCAATTAATTCATCTCACTAGCTGACTACCTCATTCTACCTAATTACCTCCTACTTCACAGTCTTTGCTGCTATATCCATGTTGTTTGAGCTGATAATGAACCACTGTACCAATACCTCCCACACAAAATATTTTTCATCTTATGGACTCAGAAGAAAAGTCAAAGTAATAAATACAGTTTTTGATTTCCTGTGTGGCCAACAAGGGGTCAGATACAGACACAACATGAAAGTTCATTAAAAGTTTCTGTGTCAGTGGGATAGGATGGTCTTAGTCTTGCTATGACTGGATATCCCAGAGTGGGATAGTATCTATTGGGAGTTTTCTCCTTGTGGGGAGGAGGAAATGAGGAGTGTGAGAATGGGAGGAAAAGAAGAGAAGGGAGGGAGCTGGCACAATGATGCAATGTGGATAAATTAATGAAAAAATACTTTTTGTGTGGAAACTGGGCTAATGAAAAACAGAATAAAAGGGGACATGAAAATATATGAACATCACTTTCTCTTCTCCATGGATTTCAACTGTGAGTCCCCCTTCTATAATGATTGCATATTACATAAGTGTATGAAAGGAATAACTTGCATCAACTGTTAAGAGATGGTATGAAAAATGAATCTAGTGATAATACATCATGTTACAATGATATATATTTAACTAAAGCTAAGTTCCATATACTTTTCATCATATCTCTTCTAATATTTCTCTATCTAAAGTATTAAAACCTAAATTCATATGTAAAGCTCTGCTTTTTAAGAAACTCATAATTAGATTATAATGAAGTAATTATAAATATCCCTCATAGCAAGTCATTCAAAGATTCTTGCTTTATCTATATTCCTTTATCTAACAAAAAATATATAGATAGGTGATAGAATGAGAGATAAAAGGGATATTACAGGTAGATAGGTAATAGAGAGAGGAGTTAGAT
Organism: Mastomys coucha; assembly: GCF_008632895.1. NCBI lineage: Eukaryota > Metazoa > Chordata > Mammalia > Rodentia > Muridae > Mastomys > Mastomys coucha. The sequence continues at coordinate 144,894,663 of NW_022196904.1, forward strand.
TAGATGCTGAAAATGCATTTGACAAAATAAAACACCCTTCATATTAAAAGACTTGGAAAGATCAGGAATTCAAGTCACATACCTAAACATAATATAAGCAATATACAGAAACCAATAGCCAACATCAAACTAAATGGTGAGAAAAATAAAACAATCTCTCTAAAAGCAGGGTTAAAACATGGATGCCCATTCTTGTCCTATTTATGCAATACAGTATTTGAAATTCTACCCAGAGCAATTAGACAATAAAAGGAGATCAAAGGGATAAAATTGGAAAGGAAGAAGTCAAGATATCACTATTTGCAGGTGATATGATAGTATACATAAGCAACCCCAAAACTTTGACCAGAGATCTTCTACAGCTGATAAGCAAATTCAGCAAAGTGTCTAAGTATAAAATTAATTTAAAAAAGTCAGTAGCCTGCCTCTACTCAAAGGATAAAAAGGCTGAGAACGAAATTAGGAAAATGACATCCTTTACAGTAGTCACAAATAATATAAAATATTGAGGTGTGACTCTAACCAAGCTAGTGACAGATCTGTATGGCAAGAACTTCAAGTCTCTGAAGAAAGAAATGAAACAAGACCTCAGAAGATGGAAAGACCACCCATGCTCATGGATTGCCAGGATTAACATAGTCAAAATGGTGCTTAACTTTATAAGGTTTTTTTTATATATTTTCTATATTAGCCCTCTATAAGATGTGGGGTTAGTGAAGAATTTTTTCCCAATCTATAAGTTGCTGATTTGTCTTATTAGCTATGTCCTTGGCCTTACAGAGCTTTCTAGTTTCATGAAGTCTCATTTATTAATTCTTGGATTTAGAGCATGAACCATTGGTGTTCTGTTTAGGAAATTTCCCCCTGTGCCAATGAGTTTGAGACTCACTGTCAATTTATCTTTTATTAGATCCACTGTATCTGGTTTTATGTTGAGGCCCTTAATCCACTTGGACTTGAGCTTTGTGCAAGGCAATAAATATGGATCTATTTTCATTTTTTCTACATACAGATGGCCAGTTAGACCAGAACCATTTATTGAAGATGCTTTCTTTTTTTCCATTGTATATTTTTGGCTTCCTTCTCAAATATCAAGTATCTGTAAATGTGTGGTTTTATTTCTGGGTCTTCAATTCTATTCCATTGATCAATGTGTATGTCTCTGTACAAATACCATGCAGTTTTTAATCACTATTAATCTGTGGTATAGCTTGAGGTCAGGGATTGTGATTTCCCCAGAAGCTCTTTTATTGTTGAGAATTGTATTCTCTATTCTGAGTCTTTTAATTTTCTAGATGAATTTGTGAGTTGATCTTTCCATGTCTTTGAAGAAATGCATTGGGATTTTGATAGAGATTGCATTGAATCTATATAGATTGCTTTTGGTAGAAACCAAACAACCCAATCAAAAAGTGGGGTATAGAACTAAACTGAGAATTCATAACAGAGGAATCTCGAATGGATGAGAAGCACTTAAACAAATATTCAAAGCCCTTAGTCATTAGGGAAATGCAAGTCAAAATGACCCTGATATCCCACCTTACACCAATCAGAATGGCTAAGATCAAAAACTCAAGTGACAGCATGTGTTGGCCAGGATAAGGAAAAAGAGGAATACTTCTCCATTGCTGGTGGTAAAACTACTATGAAAAATCATTCTCAAGGTTCCTCAGAAAATTGGAATCTGAAGACCCAGCTATACCATACTTGGGAATATACCCAAAAGATGCATCACCATGCCACAGGAGTATGTGCTCCACTGTGTTCAATAGAAGCCTTATTTGTGATAGGCAGAAGCTTAAAACAAACCATATGTCCCACAACAGAAGAATGGATACAGAAAATGTGGTTCATTTTAGCAATGGAATACTACTCACCCATTAAAAAGGACAACATCCTAGGTTTTGCAAGCAAATAGATGGAACTAGAAAATATAATAATGATTGAGGTAACTCAAACCTAAAAGGACATGAATGGTATGTACTCACTAATATGTGTATATGAGACACATAAGTACAGTACTCCCAGGATACAATCCCCAGAACTAAAGAAGGCTAAGAAACCAAATGGCCCAATTGAGGATGCCTCAATCCCTCTTGGGAGGGAGAAGAAAGCAATCACAGAAGGAGAGGGGGAGAGATGAGGACCTTGGTGGGAAACGCAACAGAGAGGAGAATTAAGAACTTGATCAAGTATTGGGTGGGAGCAGGACTTAAGCTCCAAGGGACAGCAGAAGGAATGGAAACAGGCAACCTCAGAAGTTAGGAGGTGGGGGAAGGCTCTAAACTGTACTACAGATCTGAGAGGTAAGAGACTCTCAGGTTTCAAAAGAAGGGACTTTAGGTGAAAAGCCCAAGAGTGGGAAAGGGAATTTGTAGAGTGTACCTCCAGTAGAAAAACAGGGCATCAAGTAGAGGGATGGGGTTGCTATCCCATAGTCAAAAACTCTGACCCAGAATTGTTCCTTTCTGCAAGGACTGCAGGAACAAAAATGGAGAAGTGCCTGAGGAAAAGGAAATCCAGTGACAGGCTCAAATTGGGATCCAGCTCAGGAAGAGGCCCCAAACCTGGCACTATTACTGATGGTATAGTTTACTTACAAACACGGGTACATCATGACTGCCCAACAAGCAGCTGAAAGGGTGAAATGCAGTTATTTACACCCAACCAATGGACAGAAGCTGCTGACCTCTGTGGTTGAAAAAGGGAAAAGCTTGAAGAAGCTGAGGAGGGCAACCCTATTGGAAGGCCACCTAACCTTGGCCTCTGGGATCTCTCAGACACTCAGCCACAAACCAGGCAGCATACACTAGCTGATATGGGGACAGCAACATATATACAACAGAAAACTGCCAGGTCTGAACTCAGTCAGAGAATAGACACCTAACCGTCAAGAGACTTGGGGCCCAGGGAGTGGGGAGGCAACAATGGTGGGAGTGAATCTGAGAGGACTGGGACATAGGGTGGTCAGGATGTATTATGAGAAATTACCAAATAATCAATAAAAATGATGTGTTTAAAAATAAGAAAAAATAATTATTATAATGGGCCTCTCTTCATATTTACTTTGTATCTTCTCATATTCTGGAAACTATTTTTATAATCTGTATTAGTGTTTTGACAATAATATGATGTGAGGAATTTCTTTTCTGTTCCTGTCAATTTGTTTCTGTATATTTCTTATACCTGGATAGCTATCTCTTTCTTTAGATTTTAGAAATTTCCTTTTATGATTTTCTTAAAGATATATTATATGCTTACAACATGGAATTCTCCTCCCTTGCTAAAAATTTATAGATTTGATTTTTTCATAGTATCATACAGCATATATACATATATATTATATATAGTCATTTTTGATTGAATAATCCAATTTTTCTATTTTGACTTTAAGCTCCAATATTCTTCCTTCTATATGATCTATTCTGTTTGTGAAGCTTTCTACTGAGTTCTTTTTCTTTTAATTTTTATTAGTCATTCCATTTGTTTGCATCTCAAATGATATCCCACCTCCTGGTTACTCCTCCATAAACCCTGAAACTCATATCTGACCTCTTCTCCCTCCCCTTTGCCTCTATGAGGGTGCTCTCTCATCCACCAACCCTTTTCTTGTCCCACAGCTCCAGTATCCCCCTAAGCTGGAGCTTCATGGATGAAACTAGAAAATATCATCCCAAGTGAAGTACCTCAGACTCAAAAGAAGACACATGGTATTTACTCACTGATAAGTGGATATTAGCCGTAAAGCTCACAAGGTCCACAGACTACATGGAGCTTAGGAGGAAGGAAGACCAGGTTGTAGATGCTTCAGTCCTTCATTGAGGGGGAACAGGATGATCATAACAGGGAGGACCTGGGAGGGGAGACCTGGGATGGAGAGAGGAAGGGGAGGAAAAAGGTGGGCACTGGAGAGAAGTTCAGAGGGTCAGGAAATCATACAAATATATGTAGCAGTGAGGGGTGAGGAACTGATGAACTGATGATAGCCACTGAGGTTCCCAGACTCCAGGTAAACAAGAGGTTCCCAGGACCCACCACAGATGAATTTAGCAGAAATGTGTAAAGAAAGAGAGGTAGAACCTGTACAGACCACCTCCAGCAGATAGGCAAGGCCCTTGGTTGAATGATGGGGCCATCCACCCATCTCAAAGTTTTTAACCCAGAAATGTTCCTGTCCAAAAGAAGAACAGGGACAAAAAATGGAGTAGAGGCTGAAGGAAGTGCCATCTGGGGACTGCCTTACCTGGGAATCTCTTCTGTCTACAGACACCAAACCTGACACTGTTGCCATTGCTCAGAGATGCTTGCTGAAGGAACCTGATATGGCTATTCCTTTGGAGGTTCAGCCACCAAATGAACAATGCAGAAGTGGATGCTTAGAGCCTGTGGGGCAGTAGTCTGTGCAGGCAATGTGGTCCCAGTTGAGCAAGAAGTCTGGAATCCCAGAGACGTGGTGGCTGGTAATTTCTGCCTGCATGGGACAGAAGGGGTTTGACCATGCCTCCTTGGCTCCTGTTTCAGTCATTGAGCGCCACAGGCCTCCAGCAGGAGAAGTCTGTGATATTGGTCATGTATTAGCAGCACCAAGCCTTCTTACATACAAATAAAGATTCCCCAAGCTCTCAGCCCACACCAATGAGAAATACCTGCTGTTGAACCCTGAATCACCCCCAAAACTGTAATCCTATCCAGGGAATAAAAATATAAAAATCCTATCCAGGGAATTAAAGTTGTGTGAGAGATCTACTCTGTCATCTGAGCCTTTTGTTCTAAGAGCTGTAACACTTGGGAAGAGGTGTGTTCTCCCTGAAGCTGTGCTGCACTCCTCACTGGCTAGTTGGCCTTTATTGGCCCAGCCCAAACAAACATGGCAGAGATGGAGGTGAAGCCCACTGTGGCAGTAGAAGTGACAGAAGCGCCTTCTCCTTCTTGCCCGTGCTCGCTTCCCTTCACCAGAACTCTCACAAGGGTCCAGGCCAGAGATCTCCGAGAAAACCTCTGGTACACAGGCCCCCATCTGGCACCCACTGTGTGACCTGAACAGATATGATTGCACTGAACAATTACTGCAGGAAGGTGAGCCCCCCACCTCTGGAAACAATCAATCTGTTTTTTTCCTACTGTGCTTTTAGTCAGTGTCATCAAGGGATTTGGACAAACATGAGGGGAAACTGAAACCTCCTGGCCAGACCTACTCTGTGGTGTAGGCAGAAGGTCCCTCTGGCCTCTGTCTAAATCCCTCAATGGGCATTGGCAAAGACTCTCTATCTAACTCCTTCTTAAAACAAAAAGAAAACCTGGTAATGCAGCAGCCGCTTAAAAGCCACAGGGCAACTGCCAGTTCTTAAATCTGTGGGAAGGCTTAGTATTTTGTACTTCTATGGAATCTCCTGAAGCAACACAACCTAAGGGAACCTTCCCATTGGACAAGTACTTCTCCTCTTTTCTATCATGAGCAAGTCACCATCTCATAAAAAATTGCCACAGGCCAGGGAAATACATGCCCTACTAAAACACCATGGAATAAAGATAGCCAAAAACAAGTCTCCTTGTTTTGACGGAGGTCCTTCAGATAGTGCCATGCATGGCCAATAATATTTATAGCCTGAACTCATGGATCCAAGTAGCTTCTCTCATTAAAAACAAAGATACCCTAGAAGGAAAAATACCCTCCCGTGATGTTTTGGTGATCTTAGCGGCAATTCAGAAATACATAAGACCATCTAAAACAGGACAGACTGATTGCAACACAGCTGATGAGCCCCCTCAGTCAGATGAACCCAAAGATCAAGGTCATAAAAAAACACTCTATTTCAGATCTCACAGCCCTAGCCCAATTAATAAGAGAAGTAAAATCCATCTACCCACCACCCCTGACTCCTTATGCCTTGGAGGAGACACTAAATAAACTGTATACTCCTCCTGCCCCTCTCTCCCACTCAATGGCAAGGCTCCATTACAAAAAAGAAAGGAGCTACCACCTGCCCCTCCCCTCACTTCACCTCCACCCATCCAAGCTGTAAAATCAAAATACCTTCAAAATTCAGATGAAGCCTCGCCTAACACCATAGTCCCTTACTCTCAACCATCTACCACCCAACAACTTTGTAATGTTCAAGACTCTCTTGCACAAACTAATCCTGTCTCCCATGCCATGAAAGAGTCTGAGTGGAACAAAAAAACCAAACCACTCAGGCATATCCAGTTAATATTAATGCCAGTCGAAATAGACCACTTAACTGGTACCCACTACAAGCCTCAGATTTAAAAGAACTCAGGCAGGCAGTTAAGGAAGATGGCATCCACATGCCCTGGACAAAATCTCTCCTACAGAGCCATATTGTCAACTTAAATACCCACCAAGATTGGAGAGATACTTGTCATTTTTTCCCTCCCTGGTCATATGTTTTTGGAAGGGGAAGCCTTATTTCAAGATGAATGCCATCAACAAGTCAGGCAAAACCAAGGCAGAGGTGATATCGCACGGGATTTTAATAAACTTTTTGGCCAGGAGGACTTTTCCACTAGAGCACAAGTAACTCAGCCAGCAGGGTACTATGAGCAAGTCTACCTCTGTGCAACACAAACTTGGTTTACTCCACCCTCAGGGTCACAAGACCCTGCCTCCTCCCTGCTCACTCTCCTTCAAAAGCCCAGAGAACCCCTAACTGATTTTATTCTCAGAACCAAAATGAGCCTGGAAAGAAAAAATTCCCAATCCCACAGACAGAGACCTTTTTAAAACCATTGTGTAGGAAGCCATGTCTTCTGAATCCAGACTATCTTGCCAGGGTTTCAGGGAAGAACATCACAATAGGTGGATTGTGGCCACCAGAGATATAGGAATGGCATCACACCAGATTACATCCATGGCTCAAGCATTTCTAGCAACAGTAAAAATAGAAATAATCTGCTTCAAATGTAGAGAGGCAGGAAATTGGAGGAATAAATGCTCACAAAATTTTCTCTCCCCATAGTAGATTCTAATCCCCCTAAGACAATCTGCCCCCTGCTGCAGGAAAGGTTTCCACTGGAAGAAATATAGTACCAGTATATATGATAAGGATGATAAGCCACTACAATCTTTAAACTCCAGATTGGGCAACCCTCAGCCCTGAAAGTAAGAGGAACAACTGCTCCTATAGAAGTCTTATGGGTGTCTAGCATCTCAGAAGGCTCCCATCCAAAATTAACCATTAAGACAGACAATAAACCATTCAAGTGCCTTATTGATACTGGAGCAGACAGGACAATTTTAAGACAGCAAGAGATCCCTCATCCGTGGGCCCCAGCTCTTAGGCATAGGGGTACCTCTCATGAATTCATAACTAAACAGGCTTATAAGTGGGAAAATCTGGATGGGGCTAATGGCCTTATACGCCCCCTGGTGGCTCAAGTATCCACCAAATCTTCTAAGAAGAGATATTTTACAAGCCTTAGAGGTGGTTCTTACCATCCAGTAAGAAATGTCCGACACCTCCCCACCAACCAAGATAGCCAGCCTCTTGCTGAGAAATCAAGGACAGAAGAAGAAGAGGAGGAGGCCGTGGAAACACCACAACTAGAAGAACAAGATCTCCTGGAAAGACATCCATGACCTGGTGACTGCTGCCCAGGCCATGTGTCCTCTACAAGTCCCCCTCTCTTCTATTCTCTTAGCTGTTTTTGTTATTATTCGTGTTAACTTTGCTACTGTCCAGCCTGTCCTTACCCTTACTGACACCTACCACTGGATATTCTATGCTATGGAAACCTAGAATGGACACAACAAAGTTATAGGGATGCAGGACTGTTCACTTGAAGGATGGCGAACCAGAATTGAGATCCCTCTACACCCAGATTTCATCTCCACTACCCCTAGCTCTTTTCTCTGTTTTACTTACTGATACCCAGGTGAATGTCTCCAAGAGGTCTCCACATATGGAGATTGTCGATACTTAATCTGAAAAATAAAATCCACCAATAGTGACAGTTCCATGTTCACCAACCTTAACACTCATTTTCAGTTCTCCATCAGCGATCCATAGGATGAATATTGGTGGACTGGAGTCATGGGTAAACTTTACCCCAATGGCTATGCCAAATAACCAGTTGCTGACCTGCATATCTCCCATGAGCTTGTTCCTGCTTCCAAATCAGCCTTTACCCATGCTAATATTATCCAACAGGAAAATCTGTCTCAGAGGGAGCAGCAGACTATCCTCTCCTGGTAACAATACATCCAATATGCTGCTGACCTCCTTCCTTTACCAACCCATCCCAATGCTTTTTCTGTGTTTCTCTCTCCCCACTATTATTAGCAGCCATTCCCATTAATATCTCCCTTTACAACCTCCATGGAACCCTACCCATGAGGAAAGAGCATAGGACATTCCTTTCTTTGACCTACCCCCCTCTTTGCCTTGTAGACCTTCCTCAAAATCCCACCTTACATGTGTCCATGACTTCATCAACAGGCATCAGTATGTGTTAACCCTCCTGCCCTCCTCTGGTGCAAAGCCACCACTGGTATCTCTATTAACTCCCCTTTTCAAGGCTCCTGCACCCCATGATAATAGCCCCACAAGTTTATCTCTATGAACCTTAAGAACTTGCCTTACAGATGGGAGAAAGCTGAAAGAAGAGAGAGATCTTCATCCCTCTACTCATTGGACTAGGCCTTGCTGTCTCATTGGGTGTGACAGAAACTGCTGAAACAGCCCTTGCCCAAATACAACATCTGGCCAGTGACTTCCAAGACAAGCTTGACCAGGTGATGGCTTCTACTACAGACAGCCTTGAGTCGCTTCAATGGCAGATAACCTCCTTAGCAGGAGTTACACTCTAAAACCTGAGAGCACTGGACTTGCTTACTGCTGAACAGGGAGGGACTTGCATTTTGCTGGGGGAGGAATGTTGCTTTTATGTCAATGATTCTAGGTTGGTAGAACAAGATACCCAAATGCTTAAAGAACTCCAGGGGACTCTCTAGGCATGCTATACTACCAAGCCCCTACCCCTTAGTACTCTAACCCCTTAGTAGCCTGGGTTCTTCCCCTCATTGGCCACATACTGGCCATTGTAGCCTTGCTTCTCTTCACACCTGCCTCATTCTGTTTCTAAAGCAGTAGATGAGTAGCATTATAAAAATCACTACAAATCAGGTCTTGGTTTAGTATCAAACTGTTCCTGACATAGTAGACAGATATTCTGATGACACCTCTCCCTTATAAAAAGAAAAAGGAGGTTGTGGGGCTGTAATCTGTGCAGGCAACCTGGTTCAGGTTGAGCAAGAGGTCTGAAACCCCAGAGACCTGGTCCGTGGTAATTTCTCCCTGCATGGGACAGAAGGTGTTCAACCATACTTCCTGGGACCCTGGATCCTATTTCAGTCACACCCACCCCCAGCCCCCCACAGGAGAGGGATGTGATATTGGTCACTTATTAGCAGTTTTTATCACTATTGTTCTGCATTACAACTTAAGATCAGGGTTAGTGATTCATCCAGAAGTTCTTTTATTGTTGAGAATTGTTTTGACTATCCTGGGTTTTTTGTTTTTGTTTTTGTTTTTTCAGATGAGGCTGGAAATTGCTCTGTCAGTGTCTGTAAGATCAATAACTCAAGCAACAGCACATGATTTTAAGGATGTAGACAAAGAACTCTACTCCATTGCTGGTGGGATTGTAAACTTGTACAACCAATTTGCAAATCACTCTGGTGGTTCTTCAGGGAATTGGAAATAATTCTATCTGAAGACCATGCCATACTGCTCTTGGGCATATACACAAAAGAAACTCCACCATATCACAAGGATTTGTGATCTACTATGCTTATAAAAGATTTAATTATAATAGCCAGATATTGGAGCTTCCAGGTGTCCCTTAACTGAGGAATGGGTACAGATAATGTGGCTCATTTACACAATGTAATACTATTCATATATTAAAAACAAAGACATGAATTTTGCAGGCAAATGGGTGGAACTAGGTGATATTACCCTGAGTGAGGTAACCAAGACCCAAAAGAACATGTATGAGAGGAACTTTGTATGGCTGTCTTCTGAGAGGCTCTACCAAGCAGCTGATGGAAACAGATGCAGATACTTATAGGCAAGCAGGAATGAGATCAGGGACCCCCGTGGAAAACTTAGCAGAAGTATTGAAGGAATTGAAGGGGATGGTAACCCCATAAGAAGACCAACAGTGTCAACTAACCCAGACCTCTGGGAGCTCCCAGAGACTGAGCCACCAACCAAAGTACATACACAGGCTGGTCTGATGGCCCTAGTGCATATTTAGCAGAGTTCTGCCTTGTCTGGTCTCACCTCAGTGGTAGAGGATACACCTAATCCTGTAAAGACTTG
>NW_022196904.1:144905015-144953680 GCF_008632895.1 Mastomys coucha
CCAGGGAGCACCCTCTTGGAAGTGAAGAGGAGAGGTGATATGGGAAGACCTCTGGGAGGGAGGACTGGGAGAGAGGCAACATTTGAAATATAAATAAAATAATTACTATTAATAATAAATAGACTGGCTATACTCTCCAGTTTTACTTAGTGTTTATATCTGTTTTGCCCAAACTTCAATAATAATACATTCTTAAATACATTAAAAAATACATGCTTAAATGATGAAATCCTAAAATTTAGAGTATTGTGCTTATCACCAAGATCAATCAAAGTTGGTAAAAAATAATAATAATAGATTTTTTGGAACAGACAGTAGAAAGGACCAATGCTAGGTGTTGTGCTTAAGACAATGTTGAATAATCATGAGTAGCTGACATTGAGACCATGTGCCAACCTACACAAAATATTCACTACTGTGAGACTCAAAGAAAGAATCATGTTATAGAATATGGGTCCTGGTTTCCAATTCACCAGAACCTGGAAATTCATAAAGATTTCCATGAGATATACCTTGGTGTGGACTCCCTCCCCAAAGCCCGGACAGTAAACAGCAACCACTTGGGCCCCAGCACTGCGGCTGTCCACCTGTTAAGCGAAACCTGGTTCCAGTTACATTCAGAAGCTCCACCCCCACAGAGTAACAAGGAAGTCACTGATTGGACTGTTACACTGACATATTTTGGGGGAAGGGTTTTTGGCCCAGGTAATATATCTGTTGGAAGAACAAAGGATTATTATTAAAGAACCGAGATGGCTGAGCAGTAATGTCTCCCATCTAATATTTTACCCTTCCATGTGGGTAGGTATGTCTGTGGCCACACTATCCTATCTCTAACTCTCTCTAGCAACTGCTCTCCTTTCTAACTTCATTTTTCCAGGTTACCCACTGTTTAATGTTACTGCAGGTTGGTAACAGATGGCACTCCTAACGTCGGGCTAGTTTGGAGTATATTTAAACTGAACTCTCTTATAAGATATGGATGGCATTTCCTGCTGGGGTGCACAGCCAAAGTGCTGGTTTTTTGGCCAGAGTGCTGGGGTTATCTGCTGGTCAGCTGGGTTTATCTGAGCCCAAGCGGGAACAAATAGGGACGTACCCACTTATCATAGATGGTAAGTGGCTACGGGGTTACGGCAAATTCTCGCCGGGATAGACAGCTATGTGCTGGGTTTTGGCTAGCCAGGGTGCCAAGATATGGCAGGTCCGCCGGTTTATCTGAGCCCAAGCTGGCACAGATAGGGACGTAGCTATGGGGATACCTTGGGGACAGAAACGAGCTGTGCATAGGCTCAGGAAGAACTATTATGTCTTGTTTACATGTTTCAATGTGTGTGTATGTCGGATGAATGCGGATTGTGTCGTCTTGCATTTTTGTTTTGCCCCTCTGCACATGTGGCGGAGATAGCTGTGGAGGCTGGCTCACACAGGCTGTTGACTGCAGGTGTAGTCGGAGGAGGGGCTAGAGACTCTGTGCAAGAGTACGCTCCCCTCCCCCTCTCTGCTGCCCTTGCTATGCAGTCACATGGGGTGTCCGGAGTGTGGCAGAGGTCTCGGATACAGGGGCTGGCCTTGGGTGGGGCAAGGGCTGTGTGCTCAGCGGCTTCGCCCGATGGCTTGGTGGTCCCGCCAAGGGCCACTGGCCTGCGCATACGTGTAACAGAGTGAGCAGGCAGCCACGCTGGGCCGTGGCTGGGGGAGCAGAGCTCAGCAGACACTGCTGGCAGCTTGCCCCGCAGGGGTCGCTTCTTGTGCACTCTCTGCCCTTGGTCTGGGGACTTTCCCCTGAGCACAAAGATTAGGAACATGTCCTCTGTGTGTAGCTTGGGAGACAGGCCTTCAGAGCAAGATCATTTTGTAGTCTGGTTGAGTCTGCGCGCGGTGCTACAAACTCTGCACTAGAATGCACTTCCCTCCACACTAGAGTGCACTTCCCTCCCCCTCTCGAGCAAGGCCGGAGTGAGCAGGGCTGGAGTGGGTGCTCGTCACTCTTCGGCACCTGGGAGGGTCCCTCGGCCCTAGCCAGGCTCTCCCCAAGCGGGGGAGGTGAGTTCCCAGAGAGCACGGCTCTATGCGAAACTACACTTCCCAAGAGACTTAGCGGCCATGGCAGTGCACATGCTCACAGATTCCATGTTTGCCCGTGCACGCCATCTAGTGGTTGTACAATAAATTACAAGCTGGCAATTCTCAGCCGATCTAGTCAGGTCTAGTGGACACACAGGGTTTCAATTACGTGACTACTTTTCCAGAGCTTAAATTATTAGGGCCAAACAGATTTCTTTGACATAAAATTTTTAGTATTCGATTCAAAATTATAAAACTAAAGCTTAATTTCTAAATTCTTTTATTCTCATTTCAATAGACCTCATTTGGCTTCTAGCTAGTTTTAAAGATATATATTCTTTTATTTATTGTTAAACAAGTTTTTAGACTTGGTTTTCTTTGTTACATCTATTTTTAAAGACTAGATTTGAGCTGGTACTATAACACGTGTCCTCATTTTATTTGGGCATTTGTAAACAAAATAACTTGTTTTTCCTTCACTGAGAGCCCAACTAGTTATTATCAGTGACTTGACTCTAGCCCAAAACTGGGTTGGCATCACTCTGGCATGTTGCCATCTGCTTTAAAACAGGGTCTCTCTGTGTAAACCAGGCTGTCCTGTGGCTCGTGAATCTGCCTGCCTCTTCCTCCATTATGACTAGGTAAGTATCCCATCTGACTCCAGCTAGAATTCAGATACAAGCCATACATCTGTGGTAACTAAGTTTTTTTTTCCTAGCTGTATTTCAAATTATGTATGGGCTTGACTTCAGATTCATTAACTACAGTTCAGAGACACACTAATAGAGTCAGGGTTATTCATACTGAGTCCTGCTTGAGTATAGATTTTTTTCTTTAGAAACAGTACTTTTACAGCACCAAGGTTACTAATTATGTTTTAGTTTAAAGTCAGCTAGAAAAAGAAACAGAGATAAAGAACAAAGTCGCCCTTAGAATCTGACCTCACTTCAGGAGGTGTAAGCTTTAAATGTTATTCAGGTGGTATGCTCAGTGATAGTTCACATTTGAGTTAATACATAAACACACAGAAGCCTTAGAGACATTACTTTTGTTTTTACAACCAGGGCTAGGGAAGTCTTCCTGGTTATGCCTCTCCCTTACCTCAGGGAAATGGTTTTTGAGACAATATCAACATTTTCACAGATCCATTCAGATGTGGGCCTAAGTAATTGTAAATTTGAAATTTATGTAGAGTAGATGAGGTCATAAAACTTATAGAAACATTACAGTTTGACTTGCCTATTTCTTTTAGAGTTATTGTGTATTTAGGAGGTTGTTTTTCCCTTCATTGTCCTGGTAGCCTTGAAGTTAACTATTAAAGCCTCAGCTACATCAAGAGAGTTGTTTCTAAATAGAAAAGATGAGTTGCTTATTTTAAGTTATTTTAGACTCATCTTAAACTCACCACCGGACTTAAGCCTCTGTTAAGAATTAACTGGTGAGACTTACAGCCTTTTACAGAAATTAGAGGAAGCTTCTGTCACGTGTCAATTATAACCAAATCTTTAGTTTTTGCTCACAGCAATTCTTTGGCAAAAAAGGGCATTGATATAAATTTATCTTTTCTCATATTCTATATAAAGTTTTTATATCCTATTACCAAACTGTTATATTATTAACAAAAATTTTTATGATAAAGTTTTGAAAGTATTTTTAAGAAATGTCTTAACAACCTAGAGACATCTTTTTCTTCAAACATTAAATCGGTTATTACTCTATACTAATAGATGTGTATGAATACACTGTGATTGTACAGATGGCCATAAGCTATCGTGTTTTTCTGCTAATATTAATATCAAAAGTTTTCACTTATTTTGCTTGCTTCAGTATAGTACACTGAGACTATAGTCATAATGTCAGATGTCACTGTGAGTGGTTGTGGTTGCTGAGATCTGAACTCAAGACTTTCGGGGGAGCAGTCACTGCTCTGGCCTGCTGGGCCATTTTGACCAATGCTATGTCACATGTTCTATCCTTTTATTAATATATAGATACTTACTTATCTGAGTTTTTTATTACCTATATTTAGTCAATTTTAATATATGATTTTGATCTCTAAATTGATGTTAATTTATACACATGTGACTATTTCTTCTCAGACTCTTAAGTTTGATTACTTATACTTAAATGATTTATTATTTGGTTTTTGTCTTATTCTTTTTTACATATATTTAATGTTCCTTATAGAATTGACTAATGTAGTCATACATTTCTAAGTAGGAGGATATGCACTCCTCCCTGAGAGCGTCTTTGCTCTAGTTTTTGCTTATATTAGAGACATGTTTTGCCTTTTAGATTATGTTAAATTATACTCATTTTCATTTTTTGCCTCTTTTTAAACATGCTTTGTTTTGCTCATGCTTAAAGGCATATTGCCTCTTGCTTGTCTTGAATAATCATTTTTTTAATATGGCGTGTCACCCCACCTTGCCCAGGAAAAGGGGCTCCTTTAGGGTTTTTACTCAATGACAGCTTTTTACTTTTATTTGCCAAGTGGATACAGACGCAGTATCCTTTTATAGACATGCTGTTGTCCTCTTTATTTTGAATTTTCTGCAGGCCGATGTTATAAGTCGATCTGCTGCAGAATGACATTGGCATCCAAAATCTATTAATTCTCATGCTATTGTGCATTAGAGAGACCCACCCACCAATGCATGGCATGATTTGGGGCAGAGGCTCAGTCTTCATTTTTTCATGAAGAGAGGAGGAGACACGGTGGTTCCCAGAGAGTTTGGTACACCAGTTTGATTCAGAGCAGCTGCTGTCCTAGCAGGAAAGCTCAGAAAGTTTTTCTTCTTCCTTTTTTCTTTCGTTCAGTTTGTTCTAAGGCTGACAGGCTTTTCCTGCCAGTTTTGAACTTGTTTTTCCTGTTTGATTTGGAATCCTGCTTACTCCCGATAAAGCAGGAGAAAGTAAACTATGGCTTATCCAAAGCAAAGTTTTGCTGTCGTTTCAATGTTTATATTCTGAGAGCAGGCAATATCCCGAAGTTGCTGACATACCACCGAGATTCCAGCATTTCAAAGGTTATTTCGACTAGAGTCTTCAAAGGACTTATTTACATTATCTTGAGACCTGTTCCCTGGGCAACCGACTCCAGAGCTCTAGCAGAAGATTTGCAACTGTGAAATCTTATGTAGACATGGATTCGCTCGTTTGGGCCCCGTGCATGTGCTCTTGGCTCCAGCTGCCCCATTTCGGCCTCAGACTGTCAGAAGTTCCTCGACTGCTTCCAGAGAATCGTGGCAGCTTCCGGACTTTGCAGGTGTTTTAGGCACAACTTGGCATTTGGTATGGATGGGTGGTGCAGAAAGTAGCGCTCTCTCTGGTGGTGAGGTTAACTCAGGTAAACACATGCCCAGTGGCTGTCTGTGATAATGACGTGTCATAAGCCCTGCTCTCACTGTGCAAATTTTGCCTGAGGGTACAGAGCCAGAGAGAGAAGCTCAACGCACCATGATGATTCCCATACAAGTGTGCCGAGCTCATGTCCTGTACCCTGCATTTGTTTTTTTTTAACAAGAGAGGGTGAAATGTGGACTCCCTCCCCAAAGCCCGGACAGTAAACAGCAACCACTTGGGCCCCAGTGCTGCAGCTGCCCACCTGTTGAGCGAAACCTGGTTCCAGTTACATTCAGAAGCTCCACCCCCACAGAGTAGCAAGGAAGTCACTGATTGGACTGTTACACTGACGTATTTTGAGGGAAGGGTTTTTGGCCCAGGTAATATATCTGTTGGAAGAACAAAGGATTATTATTAAAGAACCGAGATGGCTGAGCAGTAATGTCTTCCATCTAATACACGTGGATAGGTATGTCTGTGGCCACTCTATCCTATCTTTAACTCTCTCTAGCAGCTGCTCTCCTTTCTAACTTCATTTTTCCAGGTTACCCACTGTTTAATGTTACTGCAGGTCGGTAACACCTTGGCAAATGGGAAACAAGAAATTAGAAAGAGTAGAACACATGGTAGAAATACAAATAGACAGATAGACAGATAGACAGACAGACAGACAGAAAGACAGACAGACAGACAGACAGACAGACAGACAGACAGACAGACAGAAACAGTTTCTCCTGGATGAGCTGCTACCAGCTATGGAATTCCTTTCATAGTAATCATGCACTAAGAGAATAGATCTCTTAATAAATATTCTTGTGAAGAATGTCTCACAAAGCAATGTATCATATTACATTTTAAAAATGCTTTTATTGGCTTTTTTTGTTATATTCATCTACTTGACTTCCCTAACATCTTTCTTTCTAAATAAAGCACC
This sequence comes from Mastomys coucha, assembly GCF_008632895.1. Classification (NCBI taxonomy): domain Eukaryota; kingdom Metazoa; phylum Chordata; class Mammalia; order Rodentia; family Muridae; genus Mastomys; species Mastomys coucha. The sequence continues at coordinate 144,911,362 of NW_022196904.1, forward strand.
AAAACTTAACTTTGTGCCTTGGGCTACAATCCCAAAACTTAATCTTAAAACTGTAAAATATGTACCAATTCTGAATTATCCTTTATGGATGAATTATGAAATAAAGGACTCTGTTCCTACTGTATTTCTTTGGTAGTTCAATCCAGATAGAGAAACAAATAAAGGGATAGAGATAGGAATATAGAACACACACATACATGAACACACAGAGAGAGAGAGAGAGAGACAGAGAGAGAGACAGAGACAGAGACAGAGACAAAGACAGAGACAGAGACAGACAGAGAGAGACATAGAGAGACAGAGAGAGACAGAGAGAGAGACAGAGAGACAAAGAGACAGAGAGACAGAAACAGAGACACAGAGAGACATCAGACAAAGAAGGCAGATAGATGGTGGATTACAGATATTACAGAACAGATGATTGATTAATAGATAACCAACATATCATAGCTATAGATAGGGAAAACAAGTAGATAGTACATGAGACCTAATATAGGACAGATAAATGATTGATGGTTAATAGATATTAGATACACAGATAAATGAGGGAGATGATACAGATAGGTAGATGGATAGATAGATAGATAGATAGATAGATAGATAGATAGATAGATGATACTAACAGAATGCATTATTATTGTTCAGCAGAATATACTTTTTGTTCTATATTAAATATGAACATATGTGATTTACATAATGTTCATTCTTAAACTATAGGATTGATCCACTTCTTGAAAAAATAGAATGAATTTTCTTGAGGTGAGAAAAAACCTCCAAAATTGTTTAAATGACATTAGAAGACAGGGTATATTAATGTGCATCTGTATAAACAGTTTCCCTTAGTTTTGTCCATTTCAGGGTCTGTTATTCCATATTTACTAGTGATCAAAGAAACAATTCAATATTATTTAGACATTTTTCTCAATATTATAAGTGTAGATATTTTTGGTTTCCATTTAGAAATCCTGTGTATTGAATCATTGGTTTTATGGACTATTTTCTACTCTGGCAGCCAATGAAAAGTATAGTGGCCATTGTCTATGTTCTTCTACAGATGAAATCATTCTTGTTCAGTGCAGGGTGCTCCATCTCAATATTCTAAGCATTCATTCACCACATAGTCTCCTCTAATCAGCATAAGAAGAAAATACAGAAGTTTAACTCTCTGTGTTCTTTCACTTCACAAAAATATAACACACACACAGCAATAGTCCACTTTTTCTGAACAACAATAACTAAATCACAAGGAAAAAGTCACAGTATAGAAATGGACAAAGAAAAAGAAAGAACAAATAAAAACCGTTACCTGCCTATTCCCTGTTGCCTCCCAGACAAAAATGTAAAAATAACTGTTTCTCATGAGAAAAGGATTACAGGGATATTGTCTCTAAGGAACTGAGATGAGGCAGTTGCCCCATGTGAGCCCCTGTGAGTCTATGACTGTATTAACACTGGGACTCAGATAAAGAGTCTAGTTCTAAGCATCCAAGGATAGATGCTTCACTTCTACCTCTGCACCGGTAAGTGCAAAAAGCTTTAAGGTCTAGAAGTCAGTAAGTTCTATGGTTTTATAATCAGTCAGAGTTGTGACATTTTAAATTTGGGACCCTTGATTTTAACCAGCTAAAGAAGCACCTTAAAGACTCAAAACAGTTTGCACAACACCCCTAGTAGCTTTGAGAAGTAGAACAAGATAAGTACATTTGATATCTTCAATCAAAAATACACAAGTCTGGAAATTTCATGGTGTAATTTTTTTAACAGCTGAATAGTGGTATAAATGTACCACATTTTCTTTATCTGTTATTTTGTTGTTGTTGTTGTTGTTGTTTTTGCTTGAGGGACATCTAAGTTGTGGAGGTGCCTACTCTTACTGAAACTTGGTATGTGATGTTTGATTGATATTCCTGAGATGTCTGTCCATTTCCCAAGAGAAACAGAGAATGAATGGGGAAGGTAGAGGAGAGGAGAGAGGTCTGGAAACAGAAGAAACTGATCAGGATGGAAAAATATTTTAAAGAAGAAGAACAAAAAAAAGAAATAATACACCCACGTCTCTCTTGTGGCCAAAAAACAATCTAGAACTTAAACAAAAACAAAAAACAAAAAACAAAAAACCTGTAAAGGTACCCTATGTCTTAGTTATAGATCAATGCACACATGTTATCTATTTGAGTTTTGTCAGGAAGTCTATGCATTCAGCAAATATTCCCCTCTAATCAGCATAAGAAGAAAATACAGAAATAACTCTCAATTTTCCACTTTATGGGAAAACATTTCCTCCTCAAATTTGTAGGGCAAGAATCACATGAGAGACACCAGAACCACTATTCCAGAAGAGCCGTTCCTTCATTTATCTAGTTTCAATTGTATGGTCAATGATTTTTCAAATTCTCCACAGAAACAAAAGCCCTTTAAGAGACAGTGACATTCACAATGCTAAACTAGAGAGAGGGAAAAATGACAAAGTCCAAATACTACTTGACATTCATACTGGTATTTCCTCAGTAAATCTCAATAAAAACCATCCTATTCCATATCCATTCCCTATCTCTAGGTGACAACTTGTAATGAATCAGTAGTGCTCTGTCCATCTGTACTTAGAAAACATATTTTGTTTTAATAATTAAGACCCTTCTCCAGTAATAAAAAGCCAATCTCAGTAAATGTTCGAAACACAGTTTCCCAACCAGTTCAATACATGCCTTCCTTGCATGCACTGAGGCTCAGGTTTCCTATATGTAGGAACTCTTCATTAGGAACTATTCAATTATATTCTACTGTGCTTTAGTTCTACATTCTCCATCACATTTTGTCTATCCTTCATGAATGTTATTTTGGTTTGGTGTTTTAACAATTTTTTAAGATATTTTCTTTATTTACATGTAAATTTCTCCTTTCCCAGTTCCCCCTCCAAAAACCAAAGAAACAAACAAACAACAAGTAGAGCAAATCCCTGTTGCCTCCCCCATCCCCATGCCTGCCACCCACCCTCTCCCACTTATTGGCCCTGACATTCCCCTACACTGGGGCACAGAACCTTCACAGGGCCAAGGTCCTCTCCTCCTATTGATGATCGAATTTGAAATCTTCTACTATACACATGCTGCCAAAACAATCAGACCCATCATGTGCAGTACTTGGTTGGTGGTTGAGACCCTGGGAGCTCTGAGGGTACTAGTTAGTTCATATTGTTGTTTGTCCTAAGGGGCTGCAAACCCCTCAGCTCCATAGGTCCTTTCTCTAACTCCTTCATTGGGGACCGTGTACTCAGTTCAATGGATGGCTGTGAGCCTCTATGTCAGGAGAGCACAAGTAAACAAGTAGAAGCACTTAAAGAGCAGACTCAAAAATCCCTTAAGGGATTGCAGGAAAACACAAACAGGTGAAGGAATTGAGTAAAACCATCCAGGACCTAAAAATGGAAGTAGAAACAATAAAGAAATCACAAAAAGAGACAACTCTGGAGTTAGAAATCTTAGGAAAGAAGTCAGGAAACATAGGTGCAAGCATCACCAACAGAATACAAGAGATAGAAGAAAGAATCTCAGGGGCAGAAGATAACATAGACAACATTGACAGAACAGTCAAAGAAACTGCAAAAAGCAAAAAGACCCTAACCCAAAACATCCGGGAAATCCAGGACACAATGAGAAGACCAAATCTAAGGATAATAGGTATAGAAGAGAGTGAAGACCTCCAACTTAAAGGGCCAGTAAATATCTTCAACAAAATTATAGAAGAAAACTCCCCTAACCTAAAGAAAGAGATGCCCACGAACATACAAGAAGCCTATAGAACATTTTAACAATTTTGTATTTCACAAACATGGAAAAAGAGTAGGAGAGAAGCCAAAGCATTCAGTTCTCTTGATAGAAGTTATCACTTGGTTCCTTACAAACAGGAGGCAGATTTTCTCATGTGAGCATTTGGAGTTGTTAAGAGTTTGCTTTTGAATAATGTGCAATTATATCATTCCCTGACAAGGATAATAAAAGTTTTTCCCTTTGTTATTAAAAGATTCCTCTTTCCTGTGACAGACGTCACATTACTATTTTTCTGTCAGTTTCTTCTACCTCATCAACTTAAGTTTTTATTAGTATCCTATCAATTGTGCCCTAAGCTTCAGTGTTTGTTTTGGTTGGACTATCAGAATCATACTGATGACTTTTTTTTACATGAAGTTTACACTTTCTTAACTATGTTTTTAATTTCCTAGGGTAACCAAGGAGAAAATTATATTTAAGGAATACCCATAGGCTCAGTTCTAAATTAATCTATGAGGATGTAAATGCTGGCATTTGGCATTCTAATAACAATCATATACATTTGCAATGGACTTAATTTCTAGATATGTCACTTATGGAAGATAGGATATAAAAAGGTAGGATTACATGTTTCTTATATTCCTTAGGCATTCAAATTTATGTGTATTTTGGTAAGTGAGCATACATAAGGCCTATACTTAGAGAATTCTGTGGTTTCATGATTCTCTCATGTTTTGAAGAACATTTTGCTTTTTATACACAGTGTGTCTGGATTGGTATTATCAATCTGCAACAAAGGAATAGCTAGAAAATCAATGACTTTCTCATTATTAACCCAACATGTCAGTTCAAAAGGACATTAATAGTTTGTTATCCTGTCTACTAACTATTGATTAGCTAAATCCATCTCAACAAAGTTCTTTAGTGTTGCATGTTGAATATTACAAGCATATATAAATAGATAGCCACTAGGCAAAGAAAAGCCACAATCTATGTGTTTTAAGTGATTATTGTATAATCTATGGAAGAAGCCATTGAACACTGTCTGGATTTGAAGGAAATTTAACAGTCCTGAAATTTTGCAACTTAATTAAATTGATTTTAAATAAAACCTATTTGAGGGTGCATAAGAGAGTGAAATATGGACATTACTGACTTTACATATAACTGTTTAAATGATAGTTAAACTAGGAAAGTCCAGAGCCGAGTATTTCACACATGCTCTTTCCAATGAAGTTAACTGAAGACTCAGAAATCAGCATATACTAAGGGTTAATGTAGTCTCTGAGAATAGATATGAAGAAAGCTACAGAATATTGGGAGTAATAGATGTAGTCTGTGAGTTTGTATGAATTACTAGATAACAAAAAAAAATGAATAGTTGAATGTCTTTAATCTAGCAAGCCCAGAGATTTTGGGTCAGTTAATGGATCTAGCCAGGGAGTTTTTAGATAAATTATTTATACTGGACACCAAATTTTTCTCCAGTGGAGAATATCCTAAATTCAAGTATAATGTGATTGGTTACTCCTATAACATTAGGGTCACTATTGGAACAGTAAGCGTTTCATCCCAGGCCACTGGTTATTATTGTAGCTCAAAGGGTCCACAGCTGGGAATACTTAATTACTTTTTGCCCTAATAGCTCAACAGACACCTTCAAACACTATAATTGGTGCAAAGCATATTATTTTACATTACAAATTCTCTTCTGTGAGTCACACATTCTGATTAGGCATTCAGCAACACAGAACTTTGCTTGGGTCTTGTTTTAATTTCAATTAGACAGGAATAATAAGTTACATGCCATATAATTACATTCATAAACTGAAACACAATTAAGCTAATCTGCATTGATAAAGGACAAAAGTAGTTACTCATGAAAAATAAAGACTTAGGGAAATATAAAGGATATTTTTACATTATTGAAATTGTTACATTTCATAATGTTGACAATTTTTATACTGGTATATTCATTGTTCATTTCAAAAATCAAAAATTCACTTCTTACTTGGATTTTTTTCAGAAGTTCTCCATGTGTATGTTGTATTTCAATAACAATTCTCAGCCAAAAGGATGGCCAGAATTTCCATTGACTTAATTTTAAAATATCTAAAATTATACATATTTAATTAAATACAATAAAATACGAGCAAAATATTAGCTCATGTCAATGGAATTTAAAAGGCCAAGTGATAGGATGTATCAAAAGGAAAATTGATTGTTATAGCTTGCAATGAGACCTTATAGGCCACTGCCCAATTAAGGAAGGCGTCCAGAGGAAACCATGTGAGGCTTCTATTATGAATGTATTTTCCCCATTTCACTTGAAAACAGAATACTAAATAGGCAATCCTATATCAAAACTCAGAATCAGCCTTCCTACGCTTAATACAGGCCATCAATCATTGTTTTTTTTTTCTTTTTTCAGAAGACATGGTGGATGGAAAGTCTTTCTTGAACAAATCCAGCCCACCCGAGTTTGTGTTCCGTGTCTTAACCAATGTTCCCGAGTTTCAGGCAATCCTCTTCACCCTCTTCTTCCTCCTGTATTTGATGATCCTCTGTGGCAACACCACCATTATCTGGGTGGTGTGTAAGCACAGCTCCCTGCACACTCCCATGTATTTTTTCCTGGGCAATCTGTCTTTTGTGGAAATCTGCTATATCACAGATGTGGTGCCCTTGATGCTCTCCAACACCTTTGGAGCCCAGAAGCCTATATCACTGGCTAGTTGTGGGACACAGATGTTCTTTTTCTCTGTCTTTGGCTGCACTGATTGTTTTCTCTTGACAGTCATGGCTTATGACAGATATGTGGCCATCTGCAACCCACTACACTACAACCTCATCATGACCCAGAAACGGTGTGTCCAGATGGTAATAGGCTCTTTGAGCTTGGCACTTCTTCTCTCTTTGGAGCTTACTTCCTTTACCTTCACGTTGCCATTCTGTAGACACCGCCTGGAAATCAACCACTTCCTCTGTGATGTGGCTCCTATCATGCGCCTAGCCTGTGCTGACATCCATGTGAACCAGGCAGTCCTCTATGTAGTTAGTATCCTAGTTCTGACAGTCCCATTCCTGCTAATTTTCATCTCCTATGTGTTCATTGCTTCTACCATTCTGCGCATGCATTCTACAGAGGGTCGCCAGAGGGCATTCTCCACCTGTTCCTCCCACCTCACTGTGGTTTTGTTACAATATGGCTGCTGTAGCCTTGTGTACCTGAGGCCCCGCTCTAGCACCTCAGAGGATGAGGACCGCCAAATTGCCTTGGTTTATATATTTGGTACTCCATTACTCAATCCTCTGATTTACACCCTTAGGAATAAAGATATCAAAGATGCTCTGAAGAACTCTTTCTCCCATGTCCCAGCTTCTGACACTAGTTGATATCTTGAGTATCTTGGGTATAGTGGAGTATCTATCAGTTAAGCCAATCAACCCTAAATGACAAACAATTAAAAACCTTATTTTCCTTTTACGTTTGGCTCTTGATTCTTTTTTTCCCCTATGTTCACCATGGATCATCTTCACTAATTTTCCAAAGTGCTGTGAATATAATTTTAGTTTAAACTTTCTATATTCTCCTATAGCAATTGCTACATCAGACACAAATAATAATTTTTGATGATCGATTGATGTCTTTGTAAATACTGCCTGCTGAGGAGGTATCTTCAGTAAGGAAAATTCATGAAGATATATATTATTCTCAAAGATACACATCTTAATATCTTAGATACATGGCATGCAGAAGCCTAATTTAGATAATTCATCAATTGTCTTCATTTTTGCATTTCAATGAATGCATTGCTTTCTTCCTATCATTTTTTATTTCTTCCTTTCTATCATCTTGGAACAAGACATGAATTTCTTTCCATTGATATAGCATCTATCATATCACAGCTGAGGTAGGGTAGCGAAAACTAATTAAGGTCATTGATGTATCTGTGTTCTTTCTGTCATATTAGGTTTTTTTTCTTCCATAAAGAAGAAATAAATGATTTATTTTTAGGTAAGATATGGGTATGAGTGTTTTTCTTTGAAGAATGTATGTGTTTTGTTGACCAAAGAAGCCAAGTAGGGGCACCCCACCCTGAAATGGGGAACAGCACTAAACAAAGAATTCTCAACTGAGGAATACTGAATGGCTGAGAAGCACCTAAAGAAATGTTCAACATCCTTAGTCATCAAGGAAATTCAAATCAAGACAAATTTGAAATTCTAACTCACACCAGTCAGAATGGCTAAGTTCAAAAACTCAGGTGACAGCAGATGCTGGTGAAGATGTGGAGATTGAGGAGCACTCTCCCATTGTTGGTGGGATTACTAGCTGATATAATGACTCTGGAAATCAGTCTGGTAGTTCCTCAGATAATTGGACATAGTACTACCTGAAGACCCAGCTATACCACTCCTGGGCATATACGAGAAGATCCTCCAATATGTAATAAGGACACATGTTGCACTATGTTGCTAACAGCCTTATTTATATTAGACAGAAGCTGGAAAGAACCCAGATGTCCCTCAATAGAGGTATGGATACAGAAAATGTGGTACATTTACAAAATGGTGCAGTAGATTTCTACATTGTCACTAAAATGCCTATGATTCCAGTTATTTCTCCCCATATTCTCTGCCTCCATCTCCAGTTCCCATCTGCCCCCAGTCCATGCACAAAATCTATTATTCCTACAAGGGGAGATCCATGAATCCCCCTCAGAGTTTTCCTTGTTACATAAACTTTCTTGGTCTGTAGATTGTAACATGAACATTTTTGACAGCTAATACCTAATTATAAGTGAATATGTACCATATTTCATTTTGGGAGTCTGGTCTGAGATTCTTCATTTAGGATAATTTTTTCTAGTTTCATCTACTTGACTGCAATTTTCATGATGTCAATTTTTAACAATCGAGTAATACTCCACTATGTAAATTACCACATTTTTAATCCATTCTTCAATTGGAGGACATCCAGGTTGTTTCTGATTTGAGCTCATGTGAATAAAGCATCTACAAATATAGTTAAGTAATCAAATAACTTTGTGAAGAAGGAGCATCCTTTGGGTGTATGCTGAGGAGTTGTATATCTGGGTCTTGTAGTACACCCATTCCAGTATTTCTGAGGAATCACCATATTGACTTCCATAAGTTAGTCATGTAAAATGATGGTTTGCTTGGGCACAGAGGTGAAAGGGCATCTTGCTAAAGCAAACACATGAAAGACTGTTTCCCTGAAGCAGACACAAGTGAAAGGATGTTTGTATAAAACCAACATGTGAAAGGACTCTTAATGAAGCCACACAGACATTGGGAAAGGAGCGCTAAGCTTTGGTTTGGCTTGCTACACTTTACTTTTCTTCCCTAAAGATACACATGTATTGGTTTGAATTACATAGCACTGTTGATCTCAACTTGTGATAATGCCACCATTGAGAGGAACTTGCCTAAGAACTGCTTATGGGGTTCCTGTGGCAGTTGCAGCTTCTGGGACCTCAGCTCAGTCCTGTTGGGGAGCCTGGCAGTTTCTTCAGGATTCAACTATAGCTGCCTAGTGTCTGCTTGCTACAAGGACTGGATTGTAGCTGCTAGTTTGTGCCTGTTGTCTTCCTGCATAGATGACTGGTCTGCAGCTGAGAAGTTGTATTTGGTGTTTGCTATAGGATGGAACTACTGCCCCAAAGATCAAGCTCACCCCCAAAGAACTATTGCTGAACAGGTCCATTGCCCCCAAATCCTAATAACTTTTCTCTTCCACTCTGCTAGGTGGTGGGCTAGAGGTAAAGTTGAACCCTTATTAAAAGTAAGTTGCAAAACAAAATGTTTGCACTCCTACTAGCAACGTTGAAGTGTTCCCTTGCTCTTCATCCTCATGAGCAGGTGTAAGATGGAATCTCTAAGTACTTTCGATTTGCATTTACCTTATGGCTAATAATTTTGAAGAGTTCTTTGGGTGTTTCCCAGCCATTTTAGATTCTTCTTTTAAATTTTCCTTTTAGATATTTATACAATTTTTACTGGATTATTTGGTTTGTTGATGTTCAGAAGATTGAGATTATATGTATTTTAGATACTAGCCCTCTGTTGGATATGGCATTAATGAAAAATTCTCTTTCCATTCTAAGGGATGGCATTTTGTTCTGTTGATGTGTCCTTTGCCTTATTCAAGCTTTTTAGTTTTATAAAGTTCCATTTACTATTTGTTGAACTTAGTACCTGCACTATTGATGTTCTGTTCAAAAAGTTTTTTTTTTCTGTGCCAATGTGTTCAAAGCTGTTCCCTACTTTTTCTTCTGTCAGGTTCAGTGAGGTTCTGAGAAATTTTTTGGCTTGGATAATTTTACTGACCGTTACTATTTCCTTGGGGCTTATAGCATAGCTTTATTTTATTTGTGTATCTGATCCTGATTTAATATTGCCAAGTGGTATTGACTGAGAAAATTACCCATTTCTTTTAGGTTTTGTAATTTTGTAGAATACAGGTTTTAGTGTGTCTATCTTATTTTCTAGATTTCCTTGGGGTCTATTGTTATGATTGTTATGCCTCTTTTTTTAATTTATTTTTTTAGTAACATGGTTATATGTAAAGGAAACCAAGGTCCCATCAGGTGATTTGTATGAGTTTTCAGTTAATGTTTTCCTTCCACCTAAACTTAGGATCTTCTAAAACTTCTACTTTCACTAATTCTGGATATGTGCTACCACCCAACAAGTCCTGGAGTGTGTAGGATACAGAATACAGGAAAGTAGGGACTATTTTGGCCCACTAGGATTCTTCAACTCTCTCCACCTCCTGTGGTGATCCAAAGTGTGACATATTAGGAAAATGGCTTCTTCCAGACTTTTGTCTTCAGAGTTTTATATAAGGTATTGTTTTGGCTAATTCTAGTTTTAGAGTTATATGAGCAGAAGTATTAATGAGAAAATAGTTTCAAACTTTATAGAACTTCATATAAACAGTCATCAGGACAAATATTGACAATCCATTCTTGTCTGCAGGATTCTAGAAACATCATTTAATGACTCAGAAAACTTAAACTCTCACCATCACACCATGCTGGGAAATTTACGTGGGTCTAAAGTGCCCATTTTAAGAAAAAGAATATGAAACTGTATATCAGCTGAAATTGAATTAATTCTTTTAACAGACATTGGAAATGAAAGGTTGGTGGAATAACATAATAAAGCATAATGTAGTAAGTAAAAAATTACCTTCAAGTTAGAGTGCTGTTCTCTGAATTATTTGTATTTATTAAATCAACTTCAGATAAGTAAATCTCCTTAGGCAAAATGAACATATTTATAAGCCATTGGGCTGTAGTGGGATTTGTGTGCCCCTCCCTCTTATACAGAGGCCAATTTATGTAACTGAAGCTTCTTGTTCTTTAGATCCTAAACAACAATAAATCTAAAGTATCATATGATACTTTAACAAGTAATTGCCACAAATACTATCCAGCAATAAGAATTTATGTCCCTCAGGAGAAAGTTCCACATCTTAAAGATAATCCAATAAATGTACTAAGTTATTATGAAAACAGGAATAATAGATGGAAACAAAATTGTGGAAAAGGAAAAATCAGAGCTCTGGTATAGCTGGAAAAGTGAGGACTGCATATAACATATTTGACTAACATTGTAATCTTATCAAATGAGCCTATAAAGTTTGTAGTATAAAACAAGCATTCTCAACAGAAATGCCATTCTTCACGTCCAAATCTAGAATTCTGGAGGTGGGAGGGAATTAGAGATATTGCATTGCTTTCTATAACCTAATTCCATTTACTTCAAAGTATTCCATTTTAGGAGGGTGATATAATAATGGATTGTGCATAAAATATTTAAAAAGTTTTTTGATAATGACTGTTTCATTCTAATAACTCACCATTCACCTCTCATATCCAGCCACCTATTCACAAGTTCTGTAGTCTGTCTTACATTGAACCTACTCTTGTAACTTTCTACTCTTGTACATTAACACTAACATCCATGATTGGAGGCCAGATGATGCAATTTGAACATTCAAAGAGAGTCCCCTGGAGTCAACTTAGATTAATTATTACCCTTGATGGACTGATACAGGCATAGTTTCTCTTTCCACAATAACTGCATGCAAAGTGAATAGATACATGAGTGAATTCTTGAGAAAATGTAACTTGAGGTAGTGCAAAATAGTATACTGCTTTTTTGTTTGTGTTAGTTGCATATATAGGTAACTACTTTCTCCTTACTTCCCTGACATTTGTCATTCCATATGAAATATCAAGAATTAAATTATGATAAAGTTTGTTTTCTAAATGACCAACCTTAATAAAATTAAAAGAGGTAGTGAACAAATTATCAAAAGGAGTGTTTGAGACCCTTTTCTGTGGCTGATACAGAAATTCTGTTGACAGATTGATTGATAGCTTTATTGTCTATCATTTCATTGTTTTAAACCTTAGTCATGAATTCATATGACTGAGTACATGTCATATCTACAGTTATCCCATAGACCATGTTGTTTGCAAGTCAAAGAGGGATAAATGTCCATTGTTTTATTTAATGATAAAAGCCTTCTGCATGTTATAAAGAATATTTAAGTATTAAGAAGAGGGGATCTACTCTGTCTGCCTGTGTCTCTGCCTAATATACCATCAAAGTTCACTCTACATTAGAGTCTCCTATTCTAGGCCTCTCAATATATTGGGGGATATTAAACATCATTTCAATATTAATTTTAAAGTTACAATCATATTTCCAATTTATAGATGTCCCTTAATGAAACAATGTATACAGAAAATGCAGTACATTTGCACAATGCAGTATAATACAACTATTAAAAAATTAATTCATGAAATTTTCATGCAAATGGATGGAACTAGAAAATATCATCCTAAGTGAGGTAACCCAGACACAAAACTATGTACTCAATGATAAGTGGATATTAGCCCCAAAGCTCAGAATACCCAAAATGCAACTCACAGACCATATGAAGCTTAAAAAGAAGGAAGACCAAAGTGTGGATGTATCAATCCTACTTAGAAAGAGGAACAAAATAATCATGGGAAATAGGGGGAGGGAAGGGCCTGTGATGGAAAGAGGTGGAGGATGGAAAAAAGGTCAGGACCAGGTATGGGAAGAAACAGGAGAGAAGTACAGAGGGTCAGCAAATTGAACAGAAATACATAGCAGTGGGGTATGGGTTGGTGGGGTCAACCACTAGAAAGTCCCAGATGCCAGGGAAGCAAGAAGTTTGCAGGATCTAATGTAGATGACAGCAGAAATACCAAACAAAGAGGAGAAAGAATCTATAGAGACCATCCCCAGTAGATAGGCACAAAGCACCCATCCACCTCAAAAATTTTAGCCCAGAATTGTTCCTATCTAAAGGAAATGCAGAGAAAAAATGGACCAGAAACTGAAGGAAAGGCCATTCAGAGAATGCCCCACCTAGGAATTCAACCTACCTGCTGACAGGAAACCCCAGCACTATTGCTGATTCCAAGAAGTGCTTGCTGAAAGGATCCTGGTATAGCTTTTCTCTAAGAGGTTCTGCTAGCACTTGACCAATACAGATGCAGATACTCACAGATAATCATCCAACTGAGACTGGGGACCCCAATAGAAGAGTTAAGAGAAGTACTGAAGGAACTGAAGGGGATTGTAACCCTATAGGAAGAACAACAATATCAACCTGACCACCCAGATCTCCCAGAGACTAAACCACAAACCAAAGAGTGCACATGGAGACATCCATGGCTACAGCTCCATATGGAGCAGAGGGTGGCCTTATCTGGTATCAATGAGAGGGGAGGCCCTTGGTTTTGTGGAGGATGGATACCACAGTGAAAGGGCGTGCAAGAGTGGTGAGAGAGGAATGGAGTGAGTGGGGTGCCTTATAGAGGCAAAGAGGAAAGGGAATTGGGATGATGATTTATTTTGTGGAGGAGAAACTGGTAAGTGGGACATTTGAAAGGTAAGTAATGATGAATATTTTTAACATTTTTATTATTATAAATAAGTACAGTGTGTAGCTGTCTTCATACATACCAGAAGAGGGCTTCAGATCTCATTACTGATGGTTGTGAGCCACCATGTGGTTGCTGAGATTTGAACTCAGAACTTTACTGGCTGAGACATCTCACCAAGGGTTTGCAACCCCATAAGAACAACAATATCAACCAACTAGACCAATGCAGGGACTGAGCTATCAACAAAGGAGTATACATGGCTCCAGCTGCATATGTAGCAGAGGATGGCCTTGCCATACATCAATGGGAGGAGAATTCCATTGTTTTATAAAGGCTTGATAGATGCCCCAGTACAGGGGAATCAAGGGTGGGAGGTGGGAGTGGGTAGGATAGGTAGAGGAACACCCTCATGGAAGCAAAAGGAGGGAAGATGGAATGGGGGTTTCTGGGAGGGAGGGAAACTGGGTAAGGGGATTACATTTGAAATATTAATAAAGAAAATATCTAATAAAAAAGAAGTGTAAATAAATAAATTAACCAATAAAAATAAATAAATAAATAAATAAGAATTTATGCTGACTCTGTTTTCAAATTGCACTTCATGACTCAGTACCATGGTACATGGTTATGCCTCAGACTACAAAAAGAGGCTTCATTTTTTTTGTCAGTTACTTAAAATTAAAGCTTATGTGTACTCAGTGAAGCTTCACATTAACATAGAACATTGTTATAGAAAATACACATTTAATGGCTGAGCAATGGTGGCACATGCCTTTAATCCCAGCACTTGGGAGGCAGAGGCAGGTAGATTACTGAGTTCAAGGCCAGCCTGATCTACAGAGTGAGTTCCAGGACAGCTAGGGCTACACAGAGAAACCCTGTTTGGAAAAAAAATACACATTTATATACGCATACAAAAATTTAATGAGAAAGGCCATGAATTTTAAAGAAATCAAAGGCAAGATATGGGAAGGCATAGGGGGAGGGAAAGAAATAGGAAAATGGTATAATTTTATTATCATCTCAAAAATAAAAGAAGTAATAAAAAATAAAATAAAATTATATTATAGGCTTTATTTCTTTTCCTTATAATTAAGAGTTTAGCTGTCTGAATTACTCTTTCTTCAAACTCTATTCTAATGCTGATATTCTTTCAATGATACAGTGATCATGAACTTCCACTAAAGATGTAATCTCACTAAAGCTATCACCACTGGAAAAATAATGTAAGTCAATTCTCAGGATATTGACTATACTCTTGTTTAGAAGAGAGCATGAAGGAATTAAGAAGAGAATCTCAACATACTCCTATGTTAATGGAAACAAAACCAAGCTGTAACCAATAATTCATTTACCCTAAATAGTAGTGAGTCAGTTAAAAGAAGGACTTCTCAGCATAGAAAGAGGACTTGAAGACAAACAAAGCAAAGAACATTTGCTTATCTATTGCCCTATTCATGTGTGCAAACTATTGTGTTAAAATTACTGTTTGCCTTGAGGAAAACACTTCAAGAGATGTGTTCCCTGAGGACTTTGGAGGAGCTAAATGCCCCATGTGAGTTCAGCATCATGAAAGCATTATCAGAGAAGCCCACTAGGACTATTTGCAGTCTCCACCTCTACAGTCAAAGATACAACAACAGCAACAGAAAACCTTTGAATTTGGATATTTTTTAACTATCATTGAGAGGTGAGAATTTTAGAATTTAACTTGTGTCTTAACCATCTTGTCACCTACCTCAGGGATTCAGAAAATCTTAGGAAGATTGTTGATAAATGGGGGGAGTAGGTTGGAAAGCTGAGGTTAAAGTGAGACATTTAAAATCATAAAATTTCCATTTCTTGGCAAAGCAAACCACCCCAAGATCTACAACAACAGCACCTTCAGCATCGTCTATATGTTAGGTTCAGATACCTGCCACTTTTTTAGCCCATTTGAGTTTTCTTACTGAGTCTCCATTTTGCATGTTTTCCCCCCTCTGATTTTCAAGCTGAGCTTCTCCAAATTAAGGATCCTTCATAAATTTTCCTTTCTCCCTACCATTCAGGTTTCCAAAATCCCAGGTTGATGAGTGACTGTCTTCTCCCCATTGAAAGAACAATTTGAGAGACAATGATTTGAATAAGGACAAGAAAGGTAGAGAGGGGAACAAACAAAGGGAGAAAGGGCAGGAGTAGTACTCAAGTTCTAGTAGGAGAGAAGACAGAGACAAACATCTCAAGAAAAATCATTTAGTCTAATTTTCTCTCTTTCTAGGTGACAATTTGTAAGCTGAAAATATTTATGACCATTTGTAGCCCAAAACTTTTTAGTATAAAGACCTATTTCCAGATTCTTAAAGTCCCATCTTACAATTTCACTTTCACTTTAATTCAAAGCACATGTCTTCTTTCTTGATCTCAGGTCCTACATGTACTAAGGGAAATGGTTAGAGATCATGCAGTGAGCACTCAGGGTTTGTGCCAGGGTATGGTTAGGTTATGTATGATGAGTAGTTAATGGCTTTTCCACAAGTAATCGGAAGCATGTGTAGTCATAGAGTGTGCAGTGAATGTTCAGGGTTTAGGAAATGAATAGACAGAGGTTTTACCTTATGTAGTCAGTCAAGACTCTGCAGTAGGTACCAGGGGCTGGGAAGTGGGCAGTGGGACTTTGTTCTCATTCTTTAACCTCATCTCCCTGAAAACACAATACATTATTGTTACTTTGATTGTTGTTTATTACTCAATCTTCATTACTGGCTTATAGAGTTAAAGAGATATAATGAAATAGAAAAGGAAAAAACACTGAACACAGTTGCCAGGAAGAACTAGTAGTGGGTTCTTTTTATTGAACAGTCCTGAGACTTCAGGGCTTCTTTCAAAACCTCACTTTGGAGACTGGTCAGCAATAACATTTTTGACAAGTGTAATATCTTTTCCCATTGTGCCCTTCATTAGACAACTAACCCATTATGTTATAACATTAGCATCCTTCATCCCAATAGTATGCCTATTAATTGGAGAACTAAGGAGGTGACCTGAGTACAGCCAGATCCTGAAGTCTTATTTAACCTACACAAAGTTCACATAATATCTGTCCTACAATGAGTGGAAATAGAAGCACTTTCTTCAACTATTCACCTTTCCCCAGCCCTTCAATAGTGGGCTAATTATCGTCCACCTTCAGAACTGAGAGGCAAGCCCATGCCTTCAAGTTCATATGTGTACTTAAGTTACTCGATCACCTAAGAATGCTGAATTTCTCCTTTCTTCAGTCAATCTTCAATTACAGTTTTTTTGAAACCTTCCTCCTCTAACTTTTGTAGAATGGAGCACCCTTACAACACTACTTTCTAATAAGGATCCCTAAACTTTAGTTAGTTATGCCTCTGCATACACTTCACCTCAAAGACTCCTCAAATCTGCATCTTCTCAGGTTTAAAGGAAGAAAGTAAAAGTCTTAGGACCATTTTCTACCTTTTGTATTTGTGTTAACATGAGAAGGCTACATATCTGTGTGCTGAAGCATGTGTGTTGAATTGGTGTGTGTGGAAACATAGCATCAACATTGGGCATCATTCTTCAGGAGATATCCAGAGTTTCTTACAGTGATCTGGAGTTTATTGATTCTGCAAGCCTAGTTAATCAGTAATCCAACAAGGATCCTCACACACACACACACACACACACATACATACACACATACACATACACACACATACATACATACATACATACATACATACATACATACACACACACACACAAGAGAGAGAGAGAGAAAGACAGACAGACAGACAGAGATAGAGAGGAGGACAAAGAGGAGGAGAAAGTTGGAGAGTGGGTAAATGAGGAAAAGGGAAAAGGAGAGACAGATAAGAAAGAAAGAGGGAGGAATGAAAACACACACTACTGCTATGACTGTTTTTTGTATGAGTGCAATTAATTAAACTCAGGGCGGTGGTGACGCACGCCTTTAATCCCAACACTTGGGAGGCAGAGGCAGAGGCAGGCAGATTTCTGAGTTCAAGGCCAGCCTGGTCTACAGAGTGAGTTCCAGGACAGCCAGGGATATGCAGAGAAACCCTGTCTTGAAAAACCAAAAAAATAAAAAAATAAAAAAGAACAATTTTGGGCTGGAGAGATGGTTCAGTGGTTAAGAGCACCGACTGCTCTTCCAAAGATCCTAAGTTCAATTCCCAGCAACCACATGGTGGCTCACAACCATCCATAACAAGATCTGACTCCCTCTCTGGAGTGTCTGAAAACAGCTACAGTGTACTTACATATAATAAATAAATAAATCTTTAAAAAAATATTCCCTTAAAAAAATAAATTAAACTCACAGCCACAAGTTTTTCACAGAAAACACTTTAACAACTGATCTACCTCCCTAGCTTTATCTTATGTATTTTAAGTAAATAATTCTATGGCATACTGCATCTTTATAATAAGGGTCACATATCTGTATTCTTAGTTTAGAGACTTAAAATTTAGGGCCCTCTATAAAAATTGTGGTCAGAACATGCTCACTGAGAAGAATTTATTATCCATGTATTGTTAAGGAATTTTCTTAGACATTGCACTGCTAAGATAATTCATTAGTAAGTAGCCCTTCTACATAAACATAGAAGAGATTCTCCTTCATCACCAAAGAAGTATCACTCATAAATTTGCTGCAGAAAAATAATAATATTCAGGGGTTGTTGCTTTGTTTTGGAGAGTATGAAGAGCTTGTGTTTTTCTTCAGATCAGAAGAAATATGAATCAAGGAAACCAAACTACCATCTCTGAATTCATCCTCCTAGGTCTCTCCAACCAGGTTGAGAAGCAAAAACTCATCTTTGTGATTTTCTTGAGTATGTACCTTGTCACTGTGGTTGGAAACAGTCTCATCATTTTGGCCATTGGCTTGGATGTTCATCTTCATACCCCCATGTATCTTTTCCTTGCCAACCTATCTTTTGCTGATATTTCCTCCTCTTCAACCTCAGTCCCCAAAATGCTGATAAATATTCAGTCCAAAAGCCAATCTATCTCCTATGAGGGTTGCATTACACAGATGTACTTTTCTATTGTGTTTGTTGTCATTGACAATTTTCTTTTGGGAGTAATGGCTTATGATCGATATGTGGCAATCTGCCACCCTCTGAATTATATAAACATCATGCACCCACGATTTTGTCTTTTGCTTTCTGTCTGTCCATGGGCTGTAAGCAATATTGTTGCCCTGACACATACTCTTCTGGCCAATCAATTAATATTTTGCAACCACAACACCATCCAACACTTCTTCTGTGACTTAGACCCTCTGATCAAACTTTCCTGCTCAGATGCAATAATCAATGAACTTGTAAAATTTATTTTGGGATTATCAGTCATCACCTTTCCCTTTGCCCTCATTCTCTTCTCCTATGTCTGCATCATCAGAGATGTATTGAGAATTTCATCCACAGAAGGAAAGTGGAAAGCCTTCTCTACCTGTGGCTCTCACCTGACAATTGTATTCCTCTTCTATGGTACCATTGTAGGTGTTTACTTTTTCCCTTCATCCACTCACCCGGAGGACACAGACAAGATTGGTGCAGTACTCTTCACAGTGGTGACACCCATGTTGAACCCTTTCATCTATAGTCTGAGAAATAAGGATATGAAAGGTGCCTTTAGGAAGCTCATCAATAAAAGTCATTTCCTCCCTTTGATGTCATGATTGTCTGAGTTTGATCTACATAACTAGATGATTTAGTCCAGCATTTGTAGAATAGTTTTGATGATCTTTTAATGAACTATTTTGTATATGTCCAATTACTTCCTTCCTTCATCCATCTCTGACTGTTAAGTGTTTTACACATTCTGATATTGGACATAAGATGCATTATCTGCATTGTAAGTAACAAAAAATATAAAGTTGATTACATTGTATACTTCTGCAAGCCTTGGTTCAAATTGTTTATGATTTGCATTTGTTGACTTACATTGCAAGTTTTACACCTACAGGTTTATCTTTTTAATAGAGTACTAGTTCCAGAGCTGAGATATCCATGATTAGGAGAGCATATTGAATGAATAAAGTTGGTTGAATAGAAAAGGTAGAAAATCTGAGAAGAGTTGGTAACAGGGAACAAATATCATTGAACTACGTTGAATGAAAAATTAAAAACTAAAAATAAATAAACAAATTTAAAAGAATGGGAGTGGTTTAACCAAATCAAATCAAATACATAATGGGTCAAGAGTTTTGGTATTTCCTGGTCCCTGCTAGTCACATACCTACTTTAGACCATTTACTTTTTAGTATACTCTCAGCAAAAATAGGTTTTTCATCAACTTAAGTTAATTAGAGTAGGTTTTTGATCAAAATTCAAACTGTTAAACATTTATTAGGTTAGGGAAGATTTCAATCAAGATTTTTATCATTGTCTTCAAAACCTCACCAGGAACAGCAATTCAACCTCTCCAAAATCTAGGTACATATATTTGAAAATATTCTTGATTGTCTAGGAAATATGACTTAAATTGGTTTATATCTATGTGGGCCTAGCATACTATTCTATATACTCTGGCTTAGAGTTCCTGTACAATTTTAAATACTACACCTCATTTACAGTGAGTTCCAAGAAGACCAGTAATAGAGTTTTGTATAAGTTTCAAGTTTCCCTAAGAATGTACAATTGAAAAAAATAGTGTTATAAATTCCCATAATTACCTTCATAAATTCTCATTATAAAAAGGCATGGATTTGTGTCTAATCATTTATATGTTCCTGAATCATTCTTCAGCTTGCCATTTTCAACAAACATCCATGGACAACTTTCTATTTACCAGTCTCTAGATGTCTTCCAAAAGATTAAAGGAATGAATAACATACAGGATGGGGTGATGAAGTGGTAAGAAAGGTAATATGAGAGGAAGTATAAAGAGGATAAAGACACCCTGAGGAGAGAAATTACATATACAAATACATTATGTACACACATACATATATATATATATAAATATACATACATATACATACACACACACACATATATATATATACATTCATCTTAAGTATCATAATAGTTTCCTGAATATATTTATGTGTCAATTTTTGAATTAAGTGGTTTAAATTTGTGGGTATTATGGCATATGAAATAAACTTCAGTAATGCAATTATAAAATCAGAATACAATTTTGATAGTATAAAAATAATTCCTAAAATATACATAATTCAACATTTTAAAATTTTGCAAACTAGTTAGAAATAATAATTATTATTATTTCCTGGAAAATTCTGAATGCTTTAAGTGATTATTTAAATATTAGAGGAAAAGAACAATTAGAGTTAAAATAAGATCTAAATATCTTGGACTTCAAAATTAGGACAGTTGAATGGGTCATATATCAAAATGTCCCATAGTAGAAAGCCTACAGTATGAGTATATGTCTTCTCTGGGTCATTTCAAAGAAGCTCAAATGTGGCCATCCAAATTGAGTGTTATCATACTCAATGTAATGGCGGACATGGAGAGTGACATGATGGATTTGTCTCTTTTTGTACTGAAATAGACACTCCTATGATTATGTATAAACATGTTCAAACTTTTTACATTTTTCTGATTTAAACACTACTATACTCATGGTAAAAATAGTAACTGAATACACTTAATTCCCCAGGTCTCAAAAAAGAAAACAAAACAAAACAAAGCAAGATTTAAAGATCAGACTAGGTCAATGATTGCCCAGTAGCACAATGTTTAATACCTGATTATGGAGGAAGCTTTTATCAAGGAAGTAGATGGAAAGAAATTTGGAAGATAGTAGCTCATAAGATGTAACCCTGCTTTCTTAAAGAATTCAAACATTTCCTTACATCTTGTAAATGAATATATAAGAGAGACTGTAAATTCTGTAACAATGTTTTGTCACATTTATGAGGGACCTTAAAGTTCCTCAACAAACTTCTATCAAGCACTGAAATCAAGAATATAATTAAAATCCAGATGCCACTAAAGAAAACTACAAAACTGTAAAGCATTGGAGAAAAAATGTATAGGGCATGAAGGTTCAAAATAAATGAAGAGAGACTCTGAATACCTGAGACCAGAACCTGTCTCCTCTGCCACTTTCTTGCTACTCAAATTCTAAGTCACACCACCTTTCTGGGCCTTAGTTTGTTCTTTGCTTTGAAGGCCCTCTTATTCTTTGCTAAGTGGAAGAAATACAATTGATTTTAATTATAATCTTTCAGGGAAGTAAAATGAATGACACATGTAAAGCTTTTGACATAGTACCCTATATATGGTGAAGACACATTATCTCAAGAGTTGTTAAGTAATTATTGATGTGCTTCCCACTTCTGTTACAAGTGTCTTCATCCAAAATGAATATCTGGGCTGGGGATTATCCATCCCAAATATTTCCAAAATAAAGAGACATACTGCTCTCTCTACCCATGACTATTGATTATGATTAACAACATGGTTAGTCACTATAGTAACCTATTAATAGAGGCTGAACTTACTAAGAACTTTCCCACTACTCATGGGTTACTAATTATTTCATGGATAAATGAGATACATACATACATTCATACATATATAAATACATACATACATACATACATACATACATATGCACATACAATCATACCTGGCTCAGGTAAGTGCTCAAAGCACCTACTACAGAAGATTATGTAGACAGGGAATATTTGCATAGGATATACCATATAAGGTCACTACCCTAATCCACAGTGTCGTCTATGCTAAGACAGGAGCAAAAGCAGATGCATGTACTCTGATATTTTTCATCAGTGCAATTTTCCCCTCATTCTCTCTGAGGATACATACCACCAAACATTCTCATAATCTACACATCATCAGTGTATGATCAGCTTCTAACTTTGTATTTACTCCACAATGACAAGAATAATAAAAGATACCTTTATAAGAGTATACCACCTGCCACAAAGTCTGAAAATTCTGAACTTGGGTAAATTTGGTCAGTAGGACATCAAATCTTGCAAATAGATTTAACCAGGATCTATGACACTATCAATGCCCACCAGTGGTTAGAGATTGTACAGTCAATTATGGAAGCCCTTAGAAATGTGATGAGGAGACAGGCCTTTGCCCTGGACTCTCAAGGTTATAACTCCATAATCATAGATGATACCACAGACTTTGCCAGGCTTAATGTGGAAGAGTCTGTGAAAGCTGTGTTGTACTAAGAATAGCAAGTTGACTTCACCACAAGAATGGTTCTTTCCAGGAATCAGCCTCAGGAGCCCTGGATGTTTCTTTGAACAGGTTTAGTTTCTTATCAGAACCTACCCCAGTCCTGCCAATCCTCAGCAATGAGGTACATTGTAAAGTTTTATCTTTAGAGACTGTGTTGAATATCCTTGGAGCTGTTTTAATTTCTATTGATAACTTTGGTTGGAACAATCAGTATTATCAGCTAGTTTTGTCAATGACTGGACTCATAACACAGGTAGCAAAGTGGGTGCTGTGACATACACCATATTCCTTTGTACCACTGGCCTCTAGCTGAAGTGATGCACTTGGGATTTAAGGAAAACTTCCAATCCCATAATGTCATTTGCTATCTGTAGAATGTGCTCGTTCTTTCCACCCCAAACAAGGAATCAGTGATGGGGAATCAGGATAAGCTGACGGGTGGTGAAATATTTCCTGATGGGAAGCTTGCCAATGCTACATTTTTCCATATGTGCAATATCCACTGCATGAGGACAGCATTCACTGAGAAATCATCTTACATGTTTGTGTGAAACTCTTTTAAGTTCTGATGTCTCCTTTCAAAGAAAGGAATGGGCATGGAGTACAGTATGAACTCAAGGAAGCTCATGAGCTGAGGGATGGCCATGTATCTCTCTTGCTGTACATCCCAATCCTGTGCAAAAATGTCAAATGCAGAATGCATCTATTTTTGTTCTTTTATGATAGCTCCTGAAAATATGAGATGGTTATTGTGATTTCAGGTTTAAAAAGCCCTGGTTCATTTATTCAATAAATATTTAATTGAATTCATAAACTGTTTCATCTAAGGCTGTTTCTAGAAACTTCATATCTTGGTCTTACAAGTACATTATAAGTTTGTCCTTGTATCAAAAATACATTTTTTAAATACAATATCTTTTTTCTTTTTATTATTTTAGAATTTTATACATACCTATAATGGGTTTAGATCAAATTTACCCTCCTTTCTATTTGGTCCCTCCCCTAGAATTTCTTAATTAAAACAAAACTATTACACCTGTGGTAGTTACATAATTTCTCCTTTCATTGATTTTATTGACTCTTTTTAAATCATTTTTGGCAATGTAAGTTTCAAAACTAAAAAGAAAAAATAGTGCTTTGGACTATCTTCTACCACTACATGTTAAATGTTTATATTTCTTCATGAAATTGGGGGGGGGGAGGCAAGTAAAATAACAGTAAATTCCAGGTTGAATGATTTAGTTTTGGCAATAGATCATAGCTAGAGGAAGTAGAAAGAGCAATTAAGAGCTCAACACCTGGTTGACTAGAAGCTCTACTTTTCTACTTGGCCTGACCTGGATAAAATACTTAAGTGTCACATGGAGTGTGTGTGTGTGTGTGTGTGTGTGTGTGTGTGTACATGTATTTGTGTGTGTATTTGTGTGTGCACAAGATATGTGTCTCTGTATCAGTGTATTTATGTACAGATATACAGTTGTATGATTACATATATATATCTAGAACAGTAATACTACAGTACACCTCACAAATACAGCTAAACATTTAAAACAAAAATTCCTATCACAGACTTTTGTAATTCCTGCAAATTTATGTTTAGAAAATCATTAGTTACTACTACTACTACTACTACTACTACTACTACTACTACTACTGCCAATACTTCTACTACTACTTTATTTCACTATGATCATTCAAGTACTACAAAACAAGGAAGTAAAGAAATTCAAAGTTCTTAATGATAAACCTTGAAGAATCCCTCTGAAACAGAGTATCTGTATGTCCAGATAGTTTTGTGATTGTTCTCCAAATATTTTGCCTAGTCATCATGTACTTATTGTGTCAAGAAATCTACTGCATTCAGTACATACTAGTGAAAGACATAGCCATAATGAGTGAACCTTAAAAATATAATTCAATCAAATGAATTAATCTACTCAGTTGTTAGGAAATTTAAATGCCGATGAATTTGGAAGACAATGGTCTTTTTGAAACCTGAGAATGATTCATTTATGTAATAAATTTTCACTGAATAGTTTTTATTTTTGATTTTTTATTTGTTATGTACAGGGAATAACAAAATATTATGTTCTCATGTCATCTATTGTCCAACTGTGAATATAGGTCAATATCATACATATAAAATATTCTCATAATTCAAACAATGACAAGAAGTACATAAAATAATAGGTCAGAAAGTAAAGATGGGATGTTTTAGTCCAACTTTGAGTTCAGGAAAGCCTTCCAAAATGAGTGACATTTAAGAAAAACAAAAGTAGAAACAAAAGAAAGATATTGCTTTATAAAAGAGTAACTAGGGTGTCCTGAAAATCTTTGATCTACTCAGAGATTTCATAATGGCCTCTTTTACCTCTTTATTCCTGAGGCTATAGATGAGTGGATTCAGTAATGGGGTCACCACTGTATAGAACACAGATACAACTCTGTCCCTCTCTGAGAACTGGTCTGTATTATCTCTCAAGTACATGAAAATAAGAGTACCAAAGAAGAGAGCTACAGCAGTGAGGTGGGAGGTACAGGTAGAGAAAGTTTTGGCTCGGCCTCCAGCTGAGCGGATCTGCATGATAGCCACAATGATAAACAGATAGGACACAGAGATCACCACAATGCAAGCAGGCATGACAAAAATGGCAAAGACAATTATCACCACCTCCTGGATGTAGCTGTCCCCACATACGAGTTTTAACAGTGGGGGAAGGTCACAAAATATGAAATTGATCTCATTGTTTCCACAGAAGGAGAGAGTGAAGGCTGTAACAGTCCGAATAAAGCCACTGGAAAAACCAGCCACATATGCTCCAGTTACCAAACCTACACGGGCCTTCTCAGTCATGATGGTGACATAAAGCAATGGTTGGCACACAGCCACATAGCGGTCATAGGCCATGATTGCCAAGAGGTAGCAGTCAATGGAAGCAAAGAAGGTAAAGAGGAAGAATTGAACTGCACAGCGAATTTGAGAAATGGTTGAGCCATGTTCCCACAGCACAGCCAGCATCTGAGGGATGATGACAGAGGAGTAGCAGATGTCCACAAAGGAAAGGTGGCTGAGGAAGAAGTACATTGGTGTTTGAAGTCTGCGATTCTTCTGGATTAGAATGATCATTCCTGTATTCCCCAGCAGAGTGGATACGTAGAAACTCAAAAATAAAAGGAAGAGAGGGAGCCTCCACTCAGGATGTTCAGTGAATGCAGTCAGAAAGAACTCAGTCACAAAGGAGTAATTCCTCCCAGCCATCCATGTACAAGTTTACCTGTGAGGGCTAAGACAAGATGGAAAGAGAGGACCTCACAATAGAAGAATAAGTCATTTCAAGTAGTAATGTGTAAATTAAGTCTCTGATATGTAGTCTTTTACTACAGCAAAGTTTGTAGACTAAGGAAAAATTAAAGAAATACAGATCTTACACTAAGATAAAATGTGATGGATACTTCTATCATAGGAGGCATGGAGAGTAGTGGCCCTAGGACTGACAACCCAGATCTGGTACAATTGCTCTCCAATTAGCTACATGATGTTATATGGAACACTTAACCTGTCTAATCTATCCATATGCTTATGAAATGATGTGCTAATTAATTATTCCTATCTGAAAATACTTCAGGATCAACAACGGAGAAGAGTCTGGGGAAAAGGAGTCCCAGTGACAGACCCAAATTGGGATCCAGTTAAAGGGGAGACCCCAAGGCCTGATACTATTACTAATGTTATGGTATGTTTACAAACAGGAGCTTAGCATGGCTACCCTCCAAAATGCCCAACAAGCAGCTGAAAGAGGCAAATGCAGATATTTACACCCAACCAACAGGCAGAAGCTGGTGACCTCCATGGTTGAATTAGGGAAAATCTGAAATAAGCTGAGGAGGAGGGTGATCTTATAGGTAGACCAGTTATCTCATCTAACCTAGATCCCTGAGATTGTTCAGACACTGATTCACCAGCTGATATGAGGCTCTCAAGAATTGTACAGCAGTGGACTGCTGAGTCTTGACTCAGTGAGAGAAGATGCACCTAACCCTCAAGAAACATGAGAAGCCAAGGAGTGGGGAGGTCTGTGAGGTGGGAAGGGTAGAGAGATCCTCTTGGAGACCTGGGGCAAAGCGGGACGTATGGTATGTGGAACAGGCAGAGGGTGACCCAAATGGGGTTAAAAACTAGACTGTAAAAAAAAAAAGAAAGAAAGAAAAAAAGAAAACCAGGTTAAAGAAAAAAAATACATACACACACATACATACATACATACATACACACATATATAACCAGATGTAGAACATTAGAAAGCTAAAATTTCCACATAGGCTTAGAGTTCCTTCTTTAAATTTTTTAATGAGCTTCTTTTGTTAGTTTCTTTTCAGTTAATTTTAACTTTCAATAATTGGTGTGACATTATGCAACATTTGTTTCATAATAATAATGTAATTACTAATTGAATTAATCTTTCAAGTGAAAGTAGAATGTGAATAATCAGAAATACGATGCCTAAATATTATATCACAAAGAAAAAGAGGGGCTTTAGGATTCCTAGATCCTAGAATCCTAAGTTTTAGGTGTATGTAAACTTATATTTCTGTAGCATACACCACCAAAAAGCCCTAGAGAAGTTCTACTCTCAACAGGATATTGAGAAATTCAGATTCATTTATTTTCATATAGGTGAATTACAAAAGACATAGGTTAATACTTATCTAACAAATACTCACAAATATATACTTATGTATAACTTTGTATCTAAGTTCCCAAAACTTGTGTGCCCAAGATTTTTGTATAAATAACATAATGAGAGCTTATCACATTGATAATTTTGTATGTTCTATTTGATCACCAACAATAGAAGAATATACACCACATAATTTCTTCTTAAGGGTATGTGGAATCTTTTAATTCATTGAAAAGTATTCTTTCTACTTGTGGTATACCTTTTAGTAAAATTACATTCATTAACTAGAGAAGTTCTTTCACTCTGCTTATCCAAATAAGCATTTTATATTCCACAAACAAAACAGTATGATCCAAAAGAAAAATCTATTACTAATCATCAAGGGTTTGTGCTTGTAGAAATATTTCTGTTTTCAGTTCATCAGTATGAATTTGGTAACAAAGAGCTGCTGTACTAATTCAAGCTGGCTGGAAATAAAGACTGTATAGAAAAATGCATGCAAACACACAGGGACATTAACCTTGTAACCAAGATAGCAAACATAAGCTTCTACAGGTTTCTAACAAAACCCCATGAGGATTGATTGATTATTTTCAAAACCCCTATTGAAGGTTGTTTAATAATGAATATACATATTTGAAAGGAAAAAAAACCAAAAGCTTTTGCAACCTAGTATTGATGAAAACTAATGGGGAAGTCTAAAATGAATGGATTTGGGAGTCCTTGAAAAATTTCTACAATGGTGCTGTAAAGAATGACTTTGGTGGTTAAAACTAGAAATGCTGCTAAAGCCAGGCCAGTGTTGAGCTGAGCTGATTCCCAACCACTGAAAATAAAGAAAAAAATAGATGTACAAATGGTGAGCTGTTTTTACCTGATTCTGCTAGCACCTTTCTTCTTGTTGTGGTATTTCTACTTGTGACCTACCATTTCAGGTAATTACGGCATCCAGTTCAGAAGGCAGGGCCTTGAGCAAGACATCTTCCTTCCTGTATTTATTTCCCATGCCTTTCTTTCTCTTTTCTAAATGTGCAGCATTTTCTAATCATCATTGTATTATGGATGAGATGGGATACAGTCAATTCTTTTATGTTTTAATCTCACTCTCTCTTTCCTCTCAGCATGATCAAACAATATATCCCTGAATCTAGTTTCCTATAATTGCCTCAGACTTCTCACTCGATAGCAAGGCTTAGGAGATCGTCATGTGCCCCTAAGCTTCTTATTTGAACCATTGTGAATATACGATGCTTGGTATGCATCTTATAGTCAGTATGAAAATGGTACAGTTTAATTAGCTTCTGGGGTGACTCTCCAGGGAAGATGATTTGGGGACTTCCTAATGAGGTGTCTAATATCTTCAAAAGTTGCTCTCTAATTTCAAACTCTCAAATCCCCAAACCATGCCATGCTATCTCTCAGCAGTGTATACTGGAACTGGTTAATAGACTTGTCTAATTACTTTGTACCAAAAGGAATCTATTTTTGAAGGTCTGTATATTTCATTTTGATGCTACCCTAGCTAGCTATGACTTGTTCACAAATGATATTGTTTCTTAAGCATGAGCTTGTGCTTGCCTTAACCAAGACATAATAGAATATGTGACTTTTAAAGTTCATCATTTACTGAATATGATTAAAGCATGGTATGAATATGATCAAAGCATGGCAGGGCATGTGTGATGTCAACACCTATAATTCCAGAATACAGGGAGTAGAGGTAGGAAGACTTCTGGAAATTGAAGGCCAGACAAGAATACACAAATGACATTAAGACTTAGTTCAAGAGAAAACAGAGAAGAGAGATAAGGTTGATAGGTCATATGAAACTCATTATTTTGTAAAACTGGTGTATTTTTATTTGACAAAAGCAGAGACTAAATCATGAGGAGTCCCAAAAATATTATGGAGCTCAGGAGTTAGGAGGCAGTGATTTAACTTTCTATTATAAAACAGAAAATCCTAAGGGTGACTGTACCCTTCATCACAACTTTGGTTCTAAAAATTAAAAGGAAATGAGAAACTCTTATTATTTATTAATTTATTTATTTACATCCCAAATGGGTCCCCTCCTGGTCCCCTTTCACAAAGTTCTTACCACCTCCCTTTTGCCTCTGAGAGGATAAGCACTACCCTCACCCCAGGTATACTTAATACCCTGGTGCATCACGTCTCTGTTTGACTAGTCTCATCCTGTCCCACTAAGGCTAGACATGGCATCCCTCTGCTACATATGTGTCTAGGGCCTCAGACTAGCACATGCATGTTGTTGAGTTGATGCCTTAGTCTCTGAGAGCTCCCATGCATCCAGGTTAGTTGACACTGTTGGTCTACCTATGGATTTGTCATCTTTAGGGCCTTCAAATCCTTTTCTTACTTCTTCCATAGGGATCCTCAACCTTCGTTCAATGTTTATCTATGTTTAGCTGCAAGTATCTCAGTCAGGTGATGTGTAGAGAGGCTCTCAGAGGGATACTATGCTAGGTTCCTATCTGCAAGCACAGCATAGCATCATTAATAGTGTGAGGAATTGGTACCTGCCGATAGGATGGGTCTCAAAATGGGTCAGTCACTAGTTGGTCATTTCTTCAGTCCCTTCCCCATCTTATTTTTTAATTTGATGTCATCTTTATTTACATTTCAAATATTATCTCCTTTCCTGGTTTTCCCTTCAAATATCCCCTATCCCACCTCACCTTCCCCTGCTCAACAACTCACCTACTCCAGCTTCCCTGTCCTGGCATTCCCCAACATTGGGGCATCCAGTCTTCACAGGACCAAGAGCTTCTCCTCCCATTGATGTCCAACAAGGCCATTCTCTGCGAAATATACAGCTGGAGCCATGGATACCTCACATGTACTCTTAGGTTGGTGGTTTAGTTCCGGGGAGCTCTGGGAGTACTGGTTGGTTCTGAAAGACCCTGGAGCTCGGGAGACCCTCACTCAAGTCTTGGGATTACATGACCAGCCAATAACTCATGAGAGACCAATCTTGCTGCAAGCGCACGAGGTTTATTTGGGATAGGCCGGTACCAGGATTGAACCTGTAACCTTGCAGGCCAGAGGGGTTCGACCCAGAGTACAAGGAGTAAGGGGTATTTAAAGGGAAAAACAACAAACCAGGGGGAGTGAGGGGGAATTCTAACCCAAGGTATTCAGTCAGTTAGGGAGGGGAACATATTCCTTCTACGAATGTAATCTTCATCTATCGGTTGGCAGGGTGGAGAGCCTCAGCAGGGCGGAGAGTCTCATAAACCAGTAGACCTTCATTCCTAGTTCTGCCCTCATTGTGGATCAGTCAGGAAGGGCAGGTCTCAGGAACCAGAGCTCTCAGGCTCTGAGTTAGCCAAGTTCCTGGAACTGGCAGTCTACATTCTTGGCTAGTTACAGTGGTTTTCTATGCCCTTTTAGGTAAAGGTTATACATTATACATTTCTACTGATACGTTTCTATTAAATGCTCTTATTTTAAAATTCTAAAATTCTCCCACCTTTCAGTTCATATTGTTGTTCCTCCTATGGGGGTTGAAATCCCTTCATTCTTTCAGTTCTGTATCTAGCTCCTCCATTAGGGACCCTGTGCTCAGTCCAATGGTTGGCTAAGAAAATCTACCTTT
This sequence comes from Mastomys coucha, assembly GCF_008632895.1. Lineage (NCBI taxonomy): Eukaryota > Metazoa > Chordata > Mammalia > Rodentia > Muridae > Mastomys > Mastomys coucha. The sequence goes on from NW_022196904.1 coordinate 144,942,583, forward strand.
GTATTTGTCAGACACTAGAAGATCCTCTCAGGAGACAGCTATATCAGGCTCCTGTCAGCAAGCACTTCTTAGTATTCACAATAGTGTCTGGGTTTGGTAACTGTATATGGGATGGAACACCAGGTGGGGCAGTGTCTAGGTGGCCTTTTCTTCAGTCTCTGCTCCACATTTGCCCCTGTATCTCCTACCATGGGTATTTTGTTCTCCCTTCTAAGAAGAACCAAAGTAACCATACTTTGGTCGTCCTTCTTGAGTTTCATGTGGTCTCTGAATTGTATCTTGCCTATTCCAAACTTGTGGGCTAAAATCAACTTATCAGCGAGTGCATTTCATGTGTGTTCTTTTGTGCTTCAGTTGCCTCACTCAGTATGATATTTTCTAGTTCCACCCATTTGCCTAAGAACTTCATGAATTTATAAGATTAAGTTTTCAAGCAGTACTGTGGGAACTTAGCCATTGGTTAGACTCAGCGGGAGGCCAGTTCCTAAGAACCCAGAAACAAGAGAACCAAGATGACCTGGCCCAAGAACCCAGAAACAACCTGGCCCAAAACAATTGCCAGGTGGCTAGCCTGCCCCTAGACCCAAGCACAAGCCAGCACCAATCAGAAACCACCCCATACCTTCCCTTTGCCCCAGTCTTCTCTTTTGCCCCAGCAACTGTACAGGAATAAAAAGCTGCCTAAGACCTTGCTCAGGGCCAGACTCCTCTACCTCTGCAAGGGATAAAAAGCGTCTTGCAGATTGCATCAAGTCCATGTCTTGGTGGTGTTTGGGGTCATCGTTCCCAGGATTTGAGTATGGGGGTCCCTCCAGGAATCTCACAAATTCATTGTTTTTAATAGCTGAGTAGTACTCAATTGTATAACTGTACCACATTTTCTGTATCCATTTGTCTATTGACAGACATCTGGGTTCTTTCCAGCTTCTGGCTATTATAAATAAGGCTGCTATTGAAAGACCCCTGTGGGGGGAGACCCCCACTCAAATCTTGGGAGGACATGCACCCAAGGAATCATGAGAGACCATCTTAATGTAAACACATGAGGCAGTTTAATATCAGAGCTCCGGATCAACACATATCTCATGCAGGAGATAGAGGAATTGACCATGAGGCTCAGGGGTTAGGGGTTTATATAGGAAAAAGGTCTGAGGGAACAAAGGAATTGGTGTGGCTATACATGATTGGCTATTTCAAATATCAGCTAGTGTACATGCAGATCAGGGTGGAAAATTCCTAAGGGTGGTAATCTGAGTCAACAGAGCATCTGGCTGACCTTAAACCATATCTAAGAGGACCAGATGACCCATTACTCAGTTGGGTCATGCCAGGGCCACCCGGACATCTCTTTGCATGCTTTCTCCTCCACATCTTCCCAGCCTGCTAGTTCCCAGAATGTACCAACAGCTTGCCTGCCCCTGCCCAGGCCCATCTGGACATGCTCGACCTTGGTCCACTGTGTTTTCCTCAAACCTGCAATTTTCTCATTAGCCAGCACAAGTCTTAAATTTAACTCTTTCACTATGAACATAGTGGAGCATGTGTTCTTTATTATATATTGGAGCATCTTCTGGATATATGTCCAGGAATGGTATAGCTAAGTCCTGAGAGCTAATATGCAATATATAGAAAGAACTCAAGAAGTTATACTGCAGAAAACCAAATAACCCTATCAAAACTGGCATACAGAGCTAAACAAAGAATTCTCAGCTGAGAAATACCAAATGGCTGAGAAGCACCTAAAGAAGTGTTCAACATTCTTAGTCATCAGGTGCCAGGCCCACTCCAGTAGAGTCTTCGTGACAAGCCCAAAAACTTGGCCACAAACCTGAGGTGGACAGCTTCAGAGAGGCTAGTCTCCTGGTATTCTTTGACATCTCCAAACTTGGATGTGTTTCCAGATTTGTCCTTACATTAGTTGATGGAAGGTCTCACATGCTAGGTGCCCCCCAAGATATGATTTACTATAATAACTAAACAAAATTAGAAGCTGCTCTCTGACCTTTACCAATGTTCCAACATCTTAGCCAAACCTGGCTTGGAATTTCATAGGAGTGTTACACATTCAGACTAATTGCCTCTGGCATTGTTAGGGAGATAATGAGGGAGGTCCACATTGAAGTGTACTTAATAGAAGTTAAAAATCCCAGGGCAAGGTCAACTAAGAATCCTCTTTTTCAGTCACTTACAGCAGCTAAACCACTCCCAGGGATTAGAAGAATGTGACTCCTGGAGCACACATCTGTTATCCCAGAAGATTAGCATAGTTGGGCGTTTACTAAGGATGAGCAAGACCTTGAGCCTAGAGTGTGTGTATGTGTGTGTGTGTGTGTGTGTGTGTGTGAGAGAGAGAGAGAGAGAGAGAGAGAGTGCTACACACATTCAAGCCCCTACCCTCCTGGCTGGCTCACTAGCAGCCCCCCAAGACTCTGGCCCTCATGATAGGAGCCCAGGGGTGCTGAGCCCATCCATAAGAGGTGGCTGCTTTTGTTTCAGATTGCCTCAGATGTACCTTGACCACTGAGCCACCAGATTTTTCTTTTTCATTTATAATGACCATAAAGTTCAAATGTTTAATTTTTAAGAATACACACTCAGATACAATACTCTCTTGTGTCTGTATCTGTGTGTGCTATTTTTTTCAATCGTCAATGTCTTGATGACCTCTACTGGAACCCTGTTTCTCCTGCAGGTTGAGGGGCCAAACCTGGCTGGCCTGTGACAATCAGGGAACTGCAAATCAAAACCACCCTGATATTCCACCTCACACCAATCATAATGGCTAACATCAAAAACTCAGGTGCCAGCAGATGCTTCATGGGATGTGGAGAAAGAGGAACACTCTTCCATTGTTGGTGGGATTGCAAGTTGATACCGAAAAGCTGGAGAATCTTAGAATTTAAAATGAGGGCATTTAATAGAAATGTATGTATAATGTATAACCTTTACCTAAAGGGGGCATGGCAAACCTCTGTAACAAGCCAAAAATGTGGAGTAGCCAGTTCCAGGAACTTGTCTAACTCAGAGCCTCAGGGCTCTGGTTCCCGAGACCTGCCCCTCCTGACTGATCCACAATGAGGGCAGAACTAAGAATGAAGGTCTACTGGTTTATGAGGCTCTCCACCCTGCTGAGGCTCTCCACGATGAAGATTACATTCCTAAAAGGAATATGTTCCCCTCCCTAATTGAATACCTTGGGTTGGGTCCCTCTGAAATTTTCCACTGTTTTTATGTTATATTTCCTTTGTAACCCTCCCTCCCCCCAGTTTATGGTTTTTCCCTTTAAATACCCCTCACTTCTTGTGTTCAGAGTCGAACTCCTCTGGCCTGCAAAGTTACGAGATCGACCCCTGTACTAGCCTATCCCCAATAAACCTCATGTGCTTGCAGCAAGATTGGTCTCTCATGAGTTATTGGGTGGTCGCATCATTCCGAGACTTGAGTGAGGGTCTTCCTAACTATGCAGGTCTTTCATTTGGGGGGCTCGTCTGGGATTTACACCCACCCTTGACTCTCTGAAGATCTCTTGGAGGTGAATTCTTAATTGTGGTCTGTTTGTCTGTTTAAGTCCTTGTAATTTGTCAGTGAACTGCTTGCCTGTTGGCAATCTGTGAGTCTGTTTCTTACTTCCATTCCCTGCAGCCAGTCGCATCCTGAGTAAAGGTAACAAAGGTTAGTTCTTGAGCTCATATTATGCAGGCGGTCATGTCCTGGGATGGGACGGTGACTCCCTGTCCTCGAGACGAGGAAGGGGGCTGATGGTAGACTTGCCAGAAGGTCACCAGCTGCCACCGTGGGAGACGTCCCAGTGAAAATTTAGGGAAACTCTGGGACGCCTGGAAGAATCCCACTAGAGGACAGAACTCCTCCAGACAAGGAAGGTGTGTCTGTTCTCCTGGTCATTTTGATAGTACAACTTGCTCTACCTAGGCCCTTTTTTCTTGCCTTATTCTCTGTCTAATTTTCTGTGTTATGTTTGTGATTTTTGTCGCCCTTGTAACTGCGATGTCACAAGATGGATGGTAACTCTGACGTTGGCTCACTGGACGGAGGTTAGGGACATGTCAGTTCAGGTGAAATAAGGACCTCGGTAAATTTTGGCTGTCTGCTTTTCTGAAGTAAGGTTGGCACTCACTTTGTGTGTATTTTGTGACCGGTCCATTTCGGCAGCCATAGCAGGCATGGGCCGAGCAACTCTGTGATTTGGCTTTGATTACCTGTATACCTGATATTTGTTACTGGGCCCAGTTGTCTTTCTCGGTGTCATGGACCTGAAAAGGTAGATGTCTGTGTGGTAACTGATCTTGTGTGTGTGTTTGGACCTTGGACTGATGACCTATACCACCTTGACTGATGGACAGTGTTGGAGCTGGGGTTGCTGCCGCTGGGTCTTTGGGCTGCTCTTGGGGGAACCGGGAATAAAGATTGGTGTTGGCAGGAATCCCGTGGTCCCAGGTTTCCCAAGAGGGCAGTCATAAACATGGAATTGGCCCCACAGCTGCCAAAGCATTGGAGTTAGGGGGTAGGTCCCAGGTGCTACAATTCCAGTTCTTTCCAGGCCAGATCCAGATCCCTGGCCTTTTCCCTATCCAGGCTGGCCGCCCAGATGGCCACACCAGCCTTAACCCCAGACATAAGCTGAGGCAAAAATGTTATGCCCGTGGAGCTGGCTCTGGGGAAGGCCCAGCAGCCTACCTATTGCACCAAGATATGCGGGCTGCTGGAGACAAATTTGAGACCTGCTTCTGTCACACCATCTCTGACCTGGCCGCTCAACTATGTAACCCCAGGCTCAGTCCAGCAACTCTTCACCCAGGTATCCCACGAACTTTTCCAAGAGGGCCCCAACTGGGGCCGTCTTGTGGCATTCTTTGTCTTTGGGGCTGTCTTATGTGCTGAGACTGTTAACAAAGCAATGGAGCCATTGGTGGGACAAGTGCAGGATTAAATGGTGGTCTACCTGGAGACAGGCCTGGCTAACTGGGTCTACAGCAGTGGGGGCTGGGCAGAGTCCACAGCTCTATATGGGGACGGGGCCCTAGAGGAGGCATGTCTGCAGGAGGGGCACTGTTTAGATAAATGATTGTTGTTCTGTGTTTCATGATTGAAGAAAAAAATGGTTAAAACTTTGGTTTAGCTTAACTTATTTAAAAGACAGTCTCAATTTGTATAGCAGAGACTGATAAGCCATTGTGCTGTGGCCAGGAGTAAAGCACAGCTGAAAAAGAGCTGATAGAGGCTGACTGAGTGTCTGCATGAGCGGTCCTTAAAGGGGAGAACAGCATTTTGTTTATAATATTGGTAACAGAAAATTAGCTTAAAATTGGTAACTCGGAGCTGGAATCATGTTAAGCGACAACACCTGGCATTAGCTGACCCAGGAATATTTTATGTAATTCTTACCCCTTATAAATTTAGTGAAGCCAAGGGTGAGGCTTGGACCAGAGATAAGATTTAAAACAATGTCTTTTTGATATATTCAAAATTGTACTGTCATGCATTCATATGTAAGAATTGGCAGCTAAACTTTGTAATATGACTAATGCTTTGATATTGATTTTAAAGAAAATATTGGTTCTAAAAAAAATAGAATGTTTAAAACTGGGTTTTGTTTAAATTATGGTAATATCTTAACATTACAATAATTAAAAAAGGTGTGGAGTCTAGTAAAGTAGAGACAAGTGATGAGCAGTCTGGAGACAAAGAGTTAGTTTGCCTTGGAAATAAAAATAAATAGAAAAATAAATCAAATTCTATCAAAACATGGTAGTAATGCTAAGCTACTAGCACCTTTGCTCCTAGAGTAAACAAGCTTAAAAAGGAAACCTGGAACAGCTGTGGCTGTTGCTGTGAAGAGGCTGTTTTGCATGTACAATTGTCTGTTGTCACTGAGCCAGTGGGAGATGCCTGCTGGTCCTTGGTCAAATGCACCTAGAATAGCTGGTGCACTCCTAGCATTAGTAAAATAAGGAATTTTATCTTGTCCTTATATCAAAAAATGGAGATTTTCTTATTTGGAGATTTTAAGGCACTGAGAACCCAAATACCTCCCAGATAGATCTAAAAGTTTTGTTTTTGTGAAAAGATGCTTGAAGTATTTACTGAATTTGTTTTGAGGTTCATATGTTGCAGAAATGTATATCCTTGGTAAATCCCTTCATCAGACGTGCTAAACTTGTCTGCTTGAACTCCTGGTGTCCCGAACTTCAGCCTGATCCAGTTAAGACACAGACATCCGAAGACTAATTTCTGTTTTTCCTCCCCCCCCCCCTTTTTTTATAGTTCTACGCCTCCGTTCAACTTGAAGAAGTTATGATGAGTCATCTACCCAGTTCCCTGGGCTCTGGGGCTGGAGAGGGTTGTTAATAACTTGTGTTTCTAAGAAATGTAAAATAGTTATATTTGAAATAGGGAAGAAATAGCCAGATTTAAATGTATAGCTATAGAAAGCTTTATAATTTGTTACTGAGTTAAGTTCATATGTTCCTATTTGGTACAAAATCAATGTTAACTTTGGTAAAAAGACCTTCTGATAATAATTACCCTGTACTGAAAATGATTTAATTGGTGTATAGATAATTTAAACTGGAAGCATTTTGTGACTAGAATTTAGTCAGGTATTTGAGTATTTCTTCAGATATACAGCTTATATTCAGAAAATTTGCTTTGGTGTTTATATTTGTAATAGTGATTGGTGAAAGTTGAGGCTTGTGTTATAAACTATTTACATCTTATACATCTTAAACTAGTATGCAAGAAATAAGTAAGAGCTTTTAAATTGAGAAATTTATTGTTAAGGTTGGGTGTACAATGGTATTCTTATTGACTGTGAGGTGTAGCTAATACAGTTCTGTTGTGCATACTTCAAGATCAAAAGATGAAGTTTTCTCTATTCACTTAAGAGATTTCTGTTTTCAGTATTTCCCTAGTAGACAGGGCTTAGAACCAGTCCTTTTTTACTGCTATTATAGACAGATCTGAGATGTTTAGACTTGTAAGTTTAGGGTCAAATTAGCAAATTCATGGCTCTGGGTTTATTATTAGGGTGATTCCAAGATAAAGAACTGAGAGTAGTTCGTAGATAATAGTCTAGACTACTTTACATAGATAATTGGTTTTCAAAAAAATCAGAAATCCACAGAATATGGCATTTGATATTATTTATTCATCTGGCTATAGACCTGTCTGCAACTGAAAGTACCTCTTTCTCAGACTCAAAGAAGAAACTGAGCATCATTTGAGCTGTTCCAGCTGTGGCAAGACAGCCACTGGGCAAAAGTCGCCTCTTCATCTGCAGATGATACTGTCCAAAAAGGACACACAGGCCTAGGACAGCTTATATCTGCCAAGACAGAGTAGGCCAGTCCTTAAAGTTCCTGTCCTCAGACATTCATGGGCCAGAAGGCTGAAGATTGATGCTCCAACGTTTTAAAGTAAGGGCTGTCTAGGTGTCCAGCAGTCTCTATTAATTGGTAATATGTCTGGAAGCTGTGTTAGGCTTCCCGTATGTTCTCTATTATTCAGTCATTCCTGGATTTCTGATGGAGTTGAAAGACTATGAAAGTTAGAAGAGATGCAGCATAAGCCGTTAAGAAAACTAGTGCAGGTGGCTGAGAAAGTGTTTTAAACAGAGAAAGAAAAAAGAAAGTTGCAAAAGGACTGTGAAAGGGCATAGTGAAGAGATAGAATGTTTAAAAGAGAGTTTTGAAGATGGAGTCTAGTATGAGAGTCAGAAGGAATAAGAGGCTGGAGAGTTGGAGATAAAAACAGGAAAGAAGAGAAGCTAGGAAGCTTGAGGTAATGCCTGGCAATAGAAGAGAGTTAGGAGTTCCCCTGACAGTTATGTTGGAACTGTACTCAGAGACTTCAGGGGCAGCTACAGGAACATCCACTATGATATTGCAGCATAAGGCTTATAGAGAGTTAAGAGCTGCCATTGATTTAAATATAGAAGAATGTTGCTTTTATGTAAACCATTCAGGAGTCATTAGAGACTCCACAAGTAAGCTCAGAGGAAGACTAAATAACTAGAGGTCCATGAGTGCTAAATAAATTAGTTGCTTTTATCAGGAAAAAAATAAGTGCTGCTCAGATTCTAATGTTATGCCAACAATATTATACTTTGCAAGGCCAGGAAAATCTAGAATATAGTGATACTGATATTTAGTTCTATGATTAGAACTATCTACTAGAAGAAGTGGGGAATGAAAAGCTGGAGAATCTTAGAATTTAAAATGAGGGCATTTAATAGAAATGTATGTATAATGTAAAACCTTTACCTAAAAGGAGGCATGGAAAACCTCTTAACAAGTCAAAAATGTGGAGAAGCCAGTTCCAGGAACTTGTCTAACTCAGAGCCTCAGGGTTCTGGTTCCCTAGACCTGCTCCTCCTGACTGATCCACAATGAGGGCAGAACTAGGAATGAAGGTCTACTGGTTTATGAGACTCTCCACCCTGCTGAGGCTCTCCACCCTGCCGACTGATAGATGAAGATTACATTCCTAGAAGGAATATGTTCCCCTTCCTAACTGAATACCTTGGGTTGGGTCCTTCTGAAATTTTCCACTGTTTTTATGTTATGTTTCCTTGGTAACCCTCTCCCCCCATCCCAGTTTATGGTTTTTCACTTTAAATACCCCTCACTTCTTGTGTTCAGGGTCAAACTTCTCTGGCCTGCAAGGTTATGAGATCGACCCCTGTACTGGCCAATAAACCTTGTGCGCTTGCAGCAAACTCGGTCTCTCATGAGTTATTGGGTGATTACATCATCCCAAGACTTGAGTGAGGGTCTCACTAGCTCTTGGGGTCTTTCAATATAATGACTCTGGAAATCAGTTTGGCCGTTTCTCAGAAAATTGAACATAGTACTCTTCTCGATCTTTGTCCTTGCATTTCATTATGATAGGACCAATTTAGGATCAAAGGTTTTATAGGTGGTTTAGTTAGTGTCCCCATCACTCTACTGGGGATCCTGTCTGGCCACTAAAGGTGATCTCTTCAGGTTCCATATCCCAACTGTTGGGCATTTCTGCTAAGGTCACCTGCATTGACCCCTGGGGACCTCCCTCATCCCAGTTCTCTGAGACTTCTTAGAGAATCCAAGATCCCCAGCCCTGAACTCTGGCAGTTCCATATTTTCATTCATTTCCTTGCCCCTCTGGGACTCTCTCCATGCTTGATCCTGCCCTCCCTTTCCCCACTGTCTCATCTACCCTACATGATCATTTTGTTCCTACTTCTAAGTGGAATTGAAGCATCATCAATTGAGCCTTCCTTCTCTTTTAACTTCTTTGAGTCTGTGGGGTATAACATGGGTATTCTATACATTTTGGCTAATATCAACTCATCAGTGAATACACACCATACATGTATTGTAGACTGTCTGAAGGATGAGTACTAATATAGACAAATCCATGGATTCTGACAAGGTATATCCATCATAGAAATAGGTAGATTACATAGTATTTCAAATGATTCTGATGCAAGCAACCTCCAAAAATGCATCTAAAGACAAAGCCTCAAAAGGTTGTATTGGCAGTCTAGCTATATTTGACTGTCTGTGCATAGTGCCATAAACTAAAATTTCCAAGAACCATAGATGCCATCCTTTCTTATTAGAGAACAAAGTCTAGTATGTTTTATGTTAGGATTTTCTATTAAGAGCACTGGCAGCACCTCCACAGGACACATGTTAAATTTGTAGTACCCATATAGTAGCTCACAACCATCTATAACTCCAGTTCCAGAGATTTCATATACTCTGATGATCTGAAGAGGTACCCCACACAAATATGCTACATACACAAATATGCAAACCAAACAACTATGGACATAAAATAACATTTTTTTAAATCATATTGACTTTTTTGATTTCACAATAAAAAACAAGCCATCCTGTAAAAGATCTAATGAAACTATGAGTAGGGTAGAGAAAAGGTGAATAAGATTAAAACATATAAAAAATTTCAAAGAATTAATAAAAAAGTAGGGCCAAGGAAACCTCAAAAAATGTTGATTAATTTAGGATGTATAATATACTAAAAGACATTTAGATAACATTCCTTAAGAACATTTTCCATGAGAACAAATTTTAAAATGGAAATTGATAGAACTAGAGATCACTACGTTAAATGAAATAACCAATTTCAAAATAGACATTTAAACATTTTAAAATATTTACATGCATGTGTGTCCACACATGCACATATTCAATCTTCTGAACTTGACATCAGTAAGAAGGCAACTGATAGGTAGATTGTTGAATTAAGTGTATTACTTCATGTAATTAATGCAACAATACTGTAGTATAAATACATAGCCATCCATTATTTTAAAGAGATAAGAGAAGTTATGCATAGAAAGTTGAAGTTTCTGCCTTCCCTGCAAGTGGAGGGCCTACCTCCAGAGAGCACATTAAGCCAGAGACTCAGGCGGGATCCACCATTTTCTCTCGGGTGAGTTTCTGAGACCTGAGCAGCCAGCCAGGAGACACAAACCCCACGACTCCCAGGGGGAGCCCCAGGGCAGCAGGGACACGAACCTCTCAGCTTCCGAGTGACAGAGGAGGTTCAGCGTCCTCCTCTGCCCCTTCCCTGCAAGTGGAGGGCCTACCTCCAGAGAGTGCATTAAGCCAGAGACATGGGCAGGATCCGCCATTCTCTCTCGGGTGAGTTTCTGAGGTCAGAACAGCCACCTTGGAGAAACAGGCCCCACGAGTCACAGGGGACTTGCAGGGCAGCAGGGACAGGACAAGCTCTAGCCAGAGACACTAAGAACATCTAACACCAAAAAGCAAAAGATGGTGAAAGGCAAAAGCAAGAATCCTACCAACAGTAACCAGGCTTCATCAGAACCTAATACTCCCACTGCAGCAAGTCCTGGATATCCCAAAACACAGCAAAAGCAAGAATTGGATCTTAAGTCATATCTCACAATGCTGATAGAGGAACTTAAGAAGGACATGAATAACTTCCTTAAAGAAATACAGGAGAATACAGGTAAAGAGGTGCAAGCCCTTAACGAGGAAACAAAAAAAATTTCATAAGGAATTACAGAAGATCATAAGTAAACAAGTAGAAGCACTTAAAGAGCAAACTC
>NW_022196904.1:144961854-144988807 GCF_008632895.1 Mastomys coucha
AAAAAAAAAAAAAGAAAGTTGAAGTTTCTACTTAATAGTCTGTCCCATAATAGAAACATGTCTGGGTTTGAGTCCATAAGTCTGGTCCTAGAACACAAACTCCTGACTTCTGTTTCATACTGAGATTTTCCACAAGGTTAATTCTGAAATCCGTATTTCAGAATTATTGAGGGAGTTGCCTCTGTCTGCATTTTTCCTTACAGTAGCACAAATGGTAGATGTGCTATGCTTGTCGATGGCATCTAAGCATCAGAATAAGTAGGTTGTGGCAAAAAACTCTTACTATCTTTGTCCAAGTTGTTTCCATTTTTATATAGCATAAGCAGAGTCCCTGATGATGAGTAGGGCACATCTAACTCACTGGTAGTAACACTTTCCTAGCCATAGCTGATGGGACAAGGACATGGCCCTGTGTTATTACAAGCAGTAGTACTCTCTTATTCAAAATAGTCTTTTCCTGGAAGGCTATAAAAAGGATATATGGTCATTTGACACAAAATGTCATTCCCTGTGACGAGAAAGGAGTCCTAGGAGGTTTAGTTTTCCTGTCTGAGTTGTAGTTTTCATGGCTCAATCTTGTGGAGTTAATCACATGCCAATTCAAAGCCTTAAAATAACCAGTACTACTAAATATGTTTAAGAAGAATTTGGGCAACACTTACCCTGATTCAGAGTTCCCTCTCATTTCATCATTACTTTCCTGCTCTCACTTTGCATGTTTTAGAACTGCAAGATTTTTGTGGGTTCTCAAATGATATTAAACCTAAAGGGAGTAAGTATTATAGGTCAAATACTTCAAGCTTTCCAATTTTCAGACATCCAGTCTAAGGCCCCAAAATAGGATTGTTAATGATTGGAATGGTTGATTTGTTCTAGTTGAGTTTCATGCTATGACTGTTTAGGAAAAAATTTATTAATTTTTTTCACAAATTACTTTTTGATCACAGACACTCCAGATACAGATGATGAGTAATTGAGCTTATTTTTTTTGTTAAAATCTTGAAGGTCTATTCCCTGATCCTAACATTCTCACAGAGATATCTTAACAGAAATAATGATCATTTGGTGCTTTCTTTACAAGGTTTACCAATTTCATCATAGTATCTGTATATATAAACTTCACAGAATAATAGATGATTGAGGATGCTTGGTGATTCTTTATGCATAGCGTTTGACATCCTAGGAGTTATACAAAATATGAAAACTTAGTCTCTGACCAATTCATTTTCTCTGACTTTCACTTCCATTTTTTTTTTTTTTTTTTTGGTTTTTCGAGATAGGGTTTCTCTGTGTAGCCCTGGATGTCCTGGAACTCACTCTGTAGACCAGGCTGGCCTCAAACTCAGAAACCTACCTGTTTCTGCCTCCCAAGTGCTGGGATTAAAGGCATGTACCACCACTGCCTGGCTCACTTCCATTCTTATACCTAATTATTCACTTTAAAGTGTTTGGTATCCATTATAACCTATGTGAATTCATTTGAAAGTCAGAAGAAATAAAATCCAAATAGATGCCTTGGGGCTGTAATTCAGCAGTAGGGTGCTCATTCATCATGCAGAAGACACTAGATTCGACTATAAACACACACAAAGCCAAAATAATACAAATCAACAGATTCAATCTCAAAAGACAGATTGGTCATTATGATGCACTTACTCAACCTTCTGCCTCCCTTCAAAGAGAGAAATCAAAATAAATAGCAAGAGAATTACTTTATTGAAGGCAACACAGAAGGTTGGTGTGGATCAATTGATGGTCTTCATGTGGGTTCCCCAATAACTGGAGCAGCTACTAACTCTGTCTCTTGCCTGCCTGTGGATCCTCTTCCTCTAAATGGACTGCCTCATCTGGCCTCCGTAGGAAAGAATGTGCCCAGTCCTGCAGTGACTTGAGGTGCTAGGGTGAGTTGGTACCTAGGAGGCCTGTCCAGTTCTTAGGGATGAAGGGAAGGTTGATAGGGGAGGGGGCCCTTTGAGGGGGAACTTGAAGGAGAGGAAACTGTGATCAGGAAAGTTAATAAATAAATTAATTAATAGAAGGAAATATAGGTAGATGATAGATGAAATGTAATAAAAATAGATGAATAGAGAAGAGATAGTATGTATACACAATTGAGTGTTACTCAGCTATCAATAATAAAATCATATTATTTTAAGGAAAATTGGTGGAACTACAGTTCACTATGTTAAATGAAATATCCAATTTCAGAAGAGACTACTGCATGCATTCTTCTTTGAGGAAAAAAATATTTAAATAAAATATAAAAACAGAAGGAAGGCTGTTTAAGATATTAAAGGAAATCAACAGAAAAAAGAGCAAGAGAGAACTAAAGAGATAATGTGTCAGAGAATATTACATACATACAGGAAAATGTCATAGGGAAACCTATTATTTTTTACAATTAGCATGCACTCATTTAAAAAGTTAGGTATCTCCCCTCTTCAGTAAGTTTATTCTTAGTACATGTTTTCTTTTCCTTGTGAGTCCCTTTATTTTAATAAATTATAAGAGAAAAAGCATACTTACTTTATTCTCAAAGATCAAATATTGTTTTTGTCACTCTAGAAAATTTCTTATAACTCATAATTTACAGCTATTTATTTAATGTTTAACCTGAAACGATTGACATGTGAGTTATATACTGGCCACTGCTTTAGAAAAGATGTCAATTTTTAAGCAGGATTTTAACACAAAACTGTATTTAAAATATTTGGAATTTATTGTGAAAATAACAATGCATTAAATATAAAATAGTATTGCTTTTAAAATAATAAATTCAAGAAAAACATCTTGTTGACTTTCAATTTTTCATACAAGCTTGTTTTGTTTTATGTTGAGACTCATAGACTAATTTTGTTCTTTGGTCGATTATCTCTTACCATTTTGATTTCTGAATATTTTCAATTTGGTCAATTGTTATAGAATTATAGCAAGGTTCAAGGACTGACATTAAAACTAAAGGAACAATAAAAAGGAAAGGAACAGAATGATTGATGCCAACAGCAGATTTTTGTTGGGAAGTCTCATTCTCAATATTTAATTTTTAATATATCTTAAATTAGTACTGTTATATCACTTTTAGACCAAGAAATCAAATTTATCCAAAGCCTCACAATGAACTACAGGGAAGCTATGATTTATATTCTTCTGCATACTCTGAGGAACAAAGAAATATTTTCTCAATTTCAAAATGAAAACTCTCTTTGAAATAATATGTTTCTCATCTAATTGAAAATAAAATGAGACCATTCATGGGAATGAAAAATTCTTTCCAAAGCAGTTACTATCTGATACAGACTTAGAAGTGAAGGAAATCTCCATTCTGTTCTGAAGATTTATGCAGTTTTATATAGTAGTCACAGTAACTCTACACTATTGCCCTGGTCCTTGGCAGTAGGCTGGTAGAAGGCATGGAGAGGCCCTGCCAGAGCCTTAGAAATACTGAGGTGGATATTAGCAGTCAACCATTGGACTGAGTGCAGGGTTCCTAATAGAAGACTTAGATAAGGGACTGACAGATTGAAGGGCTTTGCAACCACATGGGAAGAACAATATCAACCAACCAGACCCCTAGAGCTCCCAGGGACTAAGCTATCAACAAAGGAGTGCACATGGCTCCAGCTGCATATGTAGCAAAGGATGGCCTTGTCATGCACCAATGGAAGGAGAGGTCCTTGGTCCTGTGAAGGCTCAATAGATGCCCTAGTGTAGGGGAATCAAGAGAGAAGAGGGGAGAGCGGGTTGATGGTTGGAGGAACACCCTCATAGAAGCAGGAGGGAGGGAGGATGTGATAGGGTGTTTCCAGGAGGGAGAAAAACTGGGAAAGGGGAAAACATTTGAAATGTAAATAAAGAAAACAACCAATTTAAAAAAAAAGCAAAGAAAAGAAGCAGGGCAGTGGTGGCTCATGCCTTTAATCCCAGCACTTGGGAGGCAGAGGCAGGCAGATTTCTGAGTTTGAGGCCAGCCTAGCCTACAGAGTGAGTTCCAGGACAGCCAAGGCTACACAGAGAAACCCTGTCTCAAAAAAACAAAAACAAAAACAAAAACAAAACAAAACAAAACAAAAAAACGATATGGACAGTCAATAACAAAGAGTCAGGAGTCAGGTGGGAAATAGAAATGGAGTCATTTATTTTGGGATTGGGGTGTGCCTTTACATCCTCCACCCATGCCCCAATGGTCAATGGCAACTCATTCCATGTATCTTGGCATCATTTGATCAGCTGTTCCTGTCATACGCTCTGTCGCCATTTGTTTCCAGTTAACAGGCAGGTTTCACAGTTAGTAAATGTGGAAACAAATGCTGTGCATGTGTGGGCCACTGCAGGCTGCCAGTCAGGATATGCTGACTTATTCCTCCTACACAGCCCCTTAAGTAAATCTTTGCCACAGAGCACAAAGTGTGCTTAAGCTATCCATATCTGTCTTATTTAGTTTACTATGCAGGGCACAGGATGCTTAGTGAGAAGTCATTTCCATCTGGGCAAAAGTGTGAGGAGGAACAGCAATGTACAGTCTCTTTCAAAAGCTATACTACACTTAGCCCTTGTGGAGAGCTAAGAATAGGTAAGGTGGCTTAGCTCATCTTGAAACTATTAGCATAGCATGAGAGAATGAATAATACAGTGAGTTAATGAACATCAGGGAAATTTGAAAATTTTGTCAGTCTTGTTAGAGTAAAAAGATAATCTAATGAAGCAGAAGGTTGGGGCAGTATCATCACACTGCATGCTAATCGCACTGACAAAGCATTTATACATCTAAAGGGAAGTGAAAAACCATGTATCACAATTCACACTAACTGAACAATATGATCATTTATAAAAATAACTTGGAATGTTGATTAAAATTAAGGCAAGAAAGAAGGGGAGTCTTATTCAATTCTAGTAATCCAACTCAATATCTGAGTTGGTAATGATGAAGTAGAGCATCAGTAGCCACCACTGTGAAGTGACAAATTGGGAATGAGAAAAAGATAAGAAAAAAGAAAATGGAATTGGTGAGTACAAATTTCACCACATTGTGCTTCACACTCTTCAACACTTACTTGCTTCCTCTGTTTAAGGTAACAGGACACTCACTAGGAAATATCAGTAGTAAAAACAAAATTGACTTATCCTTTCAATCAATTTTGTAAAGTTTGAGACACCTGGGATCTACCAGTAACCTTTCTGAAGGCAGCCTTTACATCCTTGTTTCTCAGGGTGTAGATAAGAGGGTTCAACATGGGGATGATCACAGTGTAGAAGACAGATACTACCTTGTCTTCCTCTAGGGATTTGCCTGAGCTACTCCGTATGTACATGAAGATGAGTGTCCCAAAGAAAAGACCCACAGCAGTGAGGTGGGAGGTACATGTGGAGAATGTTTTACCTCTGCTACCTGAAGACTTCATCCTTATGACAGCCTTGATGATGAGCAAGTAGGAAATGAGTATGACCAAGGCATTGGCCAAAATGACAAAGTTCCCAAAAAAGACAATTATAATCTCAATATTTGTTGTGTCACTGCAGGCCAGCTTCAGCAGGGGTGGGAGATCACAAAAGAAGAAATTGATTTGATTATCTTCACAGAAGAAGAGGGAAAAGGTGCATGTGGTTCTTAAGACAGCCCCAAACAACCCGCCAATATAGGCTCCAGCCACCAAACTCCAGCATCTTTTAGGACTCATGGTTACAGTGTAGAGCAGTGGATTGCTAATAGCAACATAGCGATCGTAGGACATCACAGACAGCAGGAAACACTCAGTGGCTGCACAGATGGTGAAGAAGAAGAATTGGGTAGCACATTGGCCATAGGAGATGATCATTTTGTTTTTGGCCAGTGTTGCCAGGATCTGAGGGGTGATGACTGAGGTGTAGCAGGCATCCAATAGAGAGAGATGGCTCAGGAAGAAATACATTGGAGTGTGGAGTTGTATATCCACCTGTATAAGAATGATCATGCCCAAGTTTCCAAAAATGGTGATAAGATAGAAGCTGAGAAACACCAGAAAAAGGGGGACTTCCCACTTAGGCAAGTCAATAAAGCCCATGAGAACAAACCTGGTTACTGTTGTAAGGTTATTCTTAGCCATAGAATCAATGCAGATTGTTAATCTGAAGATGAGAATGAAGAAAAATTTACAAAAAAAGGACAAAGTTGCAAAGTCCTTTTCTCTATGCTAGAAGTTGAGTTTACAACTGTGAACTTATTTATAAAGCTTGTTTCAGAAATCCTGAACCAGGCTTATTCATCTATATTCAATGAGTCTAAGCTTCCTGCTGTTGTTTCTAATCCAGATTAATTTTAGTGTATGCTTGGAATTTTCTGTCAAGAGAAGATACATATGAGCCTCTCAGGTTTAGAATGAACCAAAGCAACATCTATTCCAACCTTATTACCTTTCATCACACACCTACTATATGGTATATGATGATGGAATCTGTCTGTTCATACCTTCCACATGGTGACCTAAATTTAACATTTCCTGACATTTGAATCCACCTAATGTTTTCTTTTCATGCTATTCTTACAGAGGTTTGAATATGATAAATTTTATCTTCATATTGCTTCTGGAGCATACATAATATTTTTTTTTCTGATTATATGTTTCTTGAAGCAGTCAGAGAAAAATGCCTACTCAGGAACCAGCAAGCAGGAAAATATGAATTAGTTCCCATATCCCACAAGGTGAGTGGAGAGAACCAACTCTAGAAAGTTAGCCCTTTATCTTCTCAGGTGTGTTATAGCCTGTGTGGGCCTGCATACTGCAGAAACACACACACACACACACACACACACACACAAAATACATACATGTGGGTGGATGTATGGATGGATAGATAGATAGATAGATAGATAGATAGATAGATACATAGATACATAGATACATAGATACATAGATACATAGATACATAGATACATAGATACATACTTAGATAGATAGATACTTAGATACATACATAGATACTTAGATAGAAGCATAGATACTTAGATAGATAGATAGATAGATAGATAGATAGATAGATAGATAGATAGATAGATAGATAGATACATAGATACATAGATACATAGATACTTAGATAGATAGATACTTAGATACATAGATACATAGATACTTAGATAGAAGCATAGATAGATAGATAGATAGATAGATAGATAGATAGATAGATAGATAGATAGATAGATAGATAGATAGATACTTAGATAGATAGTTCCCCTCAGGAAGTCCTAAATGGTTGTCCTATTTTTCTCTGCACTCTAGTCATGAGCACTTGGCTCAGAGGCTACCATATTCAACATACTGTCTTACATTCTTCATTTTATTATGTGGCTTTGGTAATGTGACTTGCCCCTTCTAGCTTATTTTTATGTAAGATATGGAAAATAGTATTCCTCTATTATAAGGTTATTTTAAATATTAAATAATATAATATCTGTAAAAGATATAGACTAATGTCCAGTTCAGAAAAACCTACATAAAGTCACTTATTGGTATTATTACTGTTAATACTATTTAAAAATTTAGATATGATCTATTTTTTCTTTTCTGAAATATATTTCACTCATATTTTTTCTGTGTTTACATTTGTATATCATTAACAATGTATATTTAGATTATAAATTTCTAAAGATACAGATTCACATACATAGGCATATTTGACATAGTAAATTAGCTATTTTTGTCTTCTCACTAAATGAAATAAATTCCTCCTGATTTATTCTTTCTTCTCTATAAAATAATTTTTGTCTTTTATCACATTACTATAACAGTTCTTGTTCTTTTGTCTAGTTTTTCTATACTTTGCTTGTGGGTTTGATAGTAAAATGGTAAGTGGTGTTTCCTTATTATAATTGCATATGTGCTATGCACTAAAAAAAATCCTGTTGATATTTGGAAAAGTTTTCAAACATCATGTGAAATTAATGTTCTTTTCCTATACTTTGTCAGTTTTTCAAAATAATTGTATTTGATTTGCTTTACAATGTGTTTTGGAAAATTTTCCATTTCCTACGACTTCTTACTGTCATGTGGCACAGGTGTGGGTCACATTGTTCACCCTACATGCATAGCTACTGACCATTTTCTACATATATTCTGTCTCTTCAGAAAATTTCTTAAGATGCTGAGAACTTCCTCATGGACACTCAGATACATATCTCCTTGCTTCAAAGGCATTGATACTTAAGTATTTTATAGATCATTGGCAATAGATCATTAGGCAGATACTAATAACATACTATTTATGAAAGAGAAACTAAAGCTGGATATGAAGTTTCCCCACTGACTTCACATGCACGCAAATCACTATCTATTTTAAAGACCTCTGTTTCCATTACCCTACATAGCTCCCCTGGAAACATTTGCCTTTTATCTTAGTGCCTCATCCCCCAACATGGCACTCAGATTGAAACATGATAAATCAAAGTTATTGATTCTATAAAAATGTGATCATATAAATCAAATTACTAAGAAACTATTTTCAATAAGCTTATCTATGAATTTTGTTTGCTGTAGTGGCATGATTATCATTTTTATGGAATCCACAACTAAAAATGTCTCACTTAGCATAATGCATCTCTACCATTTTATAAATATTTATATCCACAAGCCTGTATGGATTCCTCCAAACTCCTTCATGTTTAGGCAGATTCCTTTTTGTCTTATATATATATGAATATGTATATATTAGTGAATAAGAACCTTAATTTTTTCTAAAGTGTGAAATCTGTTTACATAAGTTTCTTAGATATTTCCCTGAGAAACTTTCAAGGTGACACTGGTGATATCACGTTTTTACTATTCAATTTAAAGGATTTGAGGCAAATCAAATTGGTTTGCTCCTAGAATAAAGGAAGTCTGTTGCCTTACTTAATGCAGCAACATTTTGTGAATCGTGAAAAATTAAAAAAAAATTGTGGATATTTTTGAGTTGGTATTATTATTTATAATATACAATGAAGAACATTAGATCCTTGACAAGAAAAGAGATATATTATCTAAAATTAATTTTCAAAAAAGATTAACCCTAAAAAATTGTACTTACATTAACGTTCAATCTGCTCTCAACCTCTTTCTTTTATTTCTTGCAAGGGTCGACTCCCTGAGAGGTGGGAGTGTTTTCATAAAAGTAGATTAAAGCTATCTTTTATCACCTTATCAGTCTCACAAAACATTATTAAACACTTACTGAGCCTTTGCTTGGAGTCAGGTAGCAGGTAGATGTTGAACATGATAAAATTATTATTTCCTACCAACTTGATAATCCTACATCAAAATGTTCAAATTTTTACTTTTATTTTACAGATAAGAAAAATAAGCCTAGATGCATTAAATAATCTGTCTGAAATGTCAATATTAAGATAAATGGATATTTAGATTCTACCTCAATCCCCTGACTGCACTTAAACTAATTTAGGCCTTGCTTTTCTAAACACTGGTATTTGGCTCATGGAACACCTGCTCTGGGCCAATCACAATATGACATGTTCTGTGCACATTATCTCACAGTCCTGTGACCCCAGAAAATAGGTGTTATTTGATCCTTGCAGAGACCAATATTAAATGGATAAAGATGAATAAATCTGGACCCTAACCTAGTTTTAGCATATTCCAAGGATGTAACTCTAATATGCATATGCTGTACATTTTATCTTACACAACATTGTGACTCTAGAAAAGAGATGTTATTTTGTCCTTAAGGAGACTAAAGTTAAATAGGTAAAGAAGTTTTCTGAGATCAACGCAACAAGTAAATCTGGAATTAATCAAGGTTTAATTTATTCCAAAGATATAGCTCTAATATATGTTGTTATCCCACCTTTTAGCACAGATATTAGAGGGCTGAACTCAGATTCTCAGACAAATCCCAAAACTAAGCTCTACACTGTGAGAGCAGCCTCACTAAAGAAACTGTATATTCTAAAAGTACATAATGATACCCAAGTCCAAGGAAATTAAAGCTGGTAGTTGCAAAACAAAATGACCCATATGTACCTGTGTATTTTAGATGGAAATGGAATGGCAACTTTGGTGCCCTAAGAAAAGAAAGTGTGGAGCTGGAGAAACATATGATTATTGAAAAGCACTGGCTGTTCTTTCAGATGACTTGGGTTCCATCCCTTTCCCCCACATGGCATCTTACATTCATCTATAATTCCAGTTCCATGGGATCTGATGCCTTGTTCTGGCCTCTGCTGATACCAGGTCCATATATGGTACACAAAATACATGTAGGAAAAAACATTAATACACATAAGTTAAGAGAAATTTAAAAGAGAAAGTCCAGTAATAATGACCATATTTTATCCCCAATTTGCCTTCAATGGTTTTTTAGGAAATACCCAGTTTCTTTCCAGGTTTCACATGTAGTAGATTCATCCTATTCAACTCAGAGCCTTTGAAATAAAATTAGCAAAGTCATTATGCATTTATAGAAAGCAGCTGAGATTGCAACATACTTCAGTATAATTGATCCATTTTGGGATTTCTTGTTGCTGAGAAAACCAGTGGGTATTTAAAATGCTTTGGGGAATGGCTCTGTAAGAGCTACAGAGTGGAAAAGTTTTCCCTTGAATCATAAATCAGCTCCAGGGACAACAGCTAAGACTTCTGGGGAAAGCTCACACACACTTTTGCCCCATAATTTCTCCCAAGCAGAGGCTTATTTTCACATCTTTCCATCTTTTAGAGGATGAAACCTAACATTCAAGGTTATATGTTAATTCTTAAGACTTGTGTTCTGGAGCTCATAAGCAGCTTCTGCAGGGATTGGAAATGTTTTGCTGAGTTAGTCAGCATATGGCCTAAAAGTCAGACCTGAGGTCTTCACATAAAAGCCTCTCTATATTTCTTATATTCTTACCCTCACTGTCTAGTTACAAGTCACGTCTGAAACTCAACAGAACTGTCTCCTCCAATTTTCATAATAAAGCATAGTTTTTGACTCAGAGAGCAACAAACCTGAAGTGGTATAAATATGCTTCAGTTGCCTCTGCTCTGGGGAGTGTGCTTGCCCACCTTCCCTCAAGATTCATATCCAGCATTCTACAGCCACCTTTCTTTGTTCCAGTTCTCACCTATTTCCTGCCTCTGGAACCTACAATCATTTTTGTTAGAACCATATAACTTGCATTTGTATTTTGTCGTCCATGATTATTTAGTGGTGGTTAGTCTTGTTTCTTCAGCTTCATAGTAATTTCTTGAAGGCTATTAACTACATAGGTCATCTTCAGTAGACTCCTAGACTGTTTCCGTCCACCTACTTGGTATTCTATAATTCAAAATGTTCTAGTATTGTAAAACAGTGTCAAAGATGAAATATATCTCATATGTTACTAAGTATCAACATGTGGATAAATATTTTGATAATTAGTAAGCCAGTGTTTTGAAATTACAGATGCCAGAAGATAAAAAGGTATATTGTAAAGAAGTTGTTCGAAATATCAGAACCTGATGTGTAGCTTAAGGATTTTCACCCTATGTGTTTTCACAAAATTTGTCATCTCTTTCTGAGATTAAATGTGTTTTGAAACTATTGTGTATAAGTATATATATCTACTGATGTTTATGTTTCCTATATACACTACAGTGGAAATTGGAACAGATTGGGGGAAAGTAAAGGAGGGTATGCAGAAATGAGACTATTTCATTTATTACCAGCAGGAGAGCCTATTGTTAAACTGAATGTGAGGTGTTTATTATTCATCCCCCTTTTGGAAATGATTGGAAAAATCAGAAGAAAGTTTGGTATATTTCTCTTGTTATTAAAATTAAATAACATGCTAGAATTTCTGTTTGGGTTTCAGAGAAGACCTACATATTATACTAACTTTCTTAACCCATATAACCACATCATTTCAGGAAATATTGCGGAAAATGGAATAGAAAGATTTTAAGAGGCAGATCAGAAAGTTTGCACTGAGATAGTATCTCCCAGTAATATCTGAAGACGCACCCATAAAGTCTCACTAACATGACTGCTTAGACATGAGCTGAACAACATCAGCAGGGAAAACTAATGGCAGAAAGTTCTTGAGGCCTCAATGCTATCCAAAGGATTATAGGCAACCAAGGAATTCTGAGAGCATGAGAAGTGATCTTCCCCAGAAAAGAGCACACCATTTGGTTATCCAATACCAAATGACCAGCCCTAAAAAAACACAAGTAACATTATATAAACTGTGCATTTAATATTTAGTAATGTGTGTGTATATTTACATGTAAATTACTTATGTATTGACTAATAGTCAATAAAAAGCAGGCCACAAACTTGAAAGAGAACAAAGAAGGTGTTGATGGCAGTGTTTGGAAGGAAAAAATTAAAGGGATGAATGTTGTGGTTATATTATAATCTTAAAGAAACTGAAAAAAATCAAATCTTGGTCAGAGCTAGAATACAAGTGCTTCACTGAGAAGTACTCAGAGAACAAACATATACAGGATGAAATGAAGTACAAAATGGTTAAAAGTTGTCCTTCCATCTGGAGTCTAACATTTGCTTGATTCTTGAAGAGTTCTAGAATGTGTATTATAGCTACTAAGGAATCTGACTTCTGGAGGCCCATGAAAACCATTCTTTGACTGTATGCTGTTCTCCAGCAGCTTAGTAAGACCTTTCTAAGAACTTCTAGAGAAAAGATAGACACGTTTGCTGATGGAAAATTCTCCAGGGAAACATAGAGTTGGAAATAACTGGTAGGTAGTTCACCCAGAACTGTAGATTAATTTGGTAAACTAGGATACTTAAATTCCAGACAGACAGTGGATTTTATATAGGAGTTTTATTAGAAACAGACAATATAGGAAGTCAGAAGATGAGGCAATATTTTAGGTTACTAAAACAAACTATTCCTGAAGACATCCACTTTAAATGATACTGATGAATCCCTCGATTCAACTGAATCCCCTGCACAACTCATGATGTCCTTGTCCTTGATAGGTGAATAGTACTCTATTGTATAAGTAAACCACATTTTCTGTATCCATTCTTCTGTTGTGGGACACCTGGGTTTTTCATAGTTTTTGACTATCACAAATAAGGCCACTACGAACATAGTGGTGCATGTACCCCTGTGGCAAGGTAGGGCATCTTTTGGGTATGTGCCCAAGAATGGTATAGTTGGATCTTCAGGTAGATCTATGTCCAACCTCTAGAGGAACCTCCAGATAGATTTCCAGAGTGATTTTAACAGTTTGCCTTCCCACCAGCAATGGAGATTGCTGTGTTGCTCTTTCTCCATATACTCACCAGTTCATGCTGTCACCTGAGGTTTTGATCTTAGCCATTCTGATTGGTGTAAGGTGAAATTTAATGATTATTTTGATTATTTTGATTATTTTGATTTGTATCTTCCTGATCATTAAGGACTTCAAACATTTCTTTGGGTGCTTCTCAGTCATTTGAAATTCCTCTGCTGTGAACCTTTGCCTTACATATGCTTTCCAGTGTCATGAGGTCCCATTTACCAATTCTTGATCTTTGAACCTGAGCTATTGGAATTCTGATTAGGCATGTTTTGGCCTCTGCCAATGAAATTAAGGCTCTCTCCCACTTTCTATTTTATTGGATTCAGTATATCTGGTTTTATATTGAGATCCTTAATCCTCTTATGAAGGTTTATGAAGGTGACAAATGTGTATTTACTTCCATTTTTCTACATACAGACAGCCAGTTAGACAAACCTTCATAAGAGGATTAAGGATCCTCTTATGAAGGTTTATGAAGGTGACAAATGTGTATTTACTTCCATTTTTCTACATACAGACAGCCAGTTAGACAAGCACCATTTATTGAAGATGTTTTTTTTTCCATTGTATATTTTGTCCTCTTTGTCAAATACAAAGTGTCCATAAGTAGGTGGTATTATTTCTGCATCTTCAATTCTATTGCATTCATCAGTGTGTCTGTCTCTGTACCAATAACAAGCAGTTTTTTACTACTATTGCTCTGTAGTATAACTTGAGGTCAGGGAAGTTGATTACCCCAGAATTTCTTATTGTTAAGAATTGTTTTCACTATTTTGGGTTTTTTACTTTTATGGATGAATTTGAGAATTGCTGTTTCCATGTCTTTGTAGAATTGTGTTGGGATTTTGACTGGGATTGCCTTGAGTCTGTAGATTGCATACATGGTATGTACTTACTAGTAAGTGGATATTAGCCAAAATAGTAGAGATTATCCAAGATACAATCCACAGAACTCAAGAAGGTTAACAAGCAGAAGGGCCCATGTGAGGATGCCTTAATCCTTCTTAGAAGGGGGAAGAAAGCAATCAAGGAGGGGAAGGGAGGGAGGTACCTGAGTAGGAAAGGGGACAGGAAGGGGAACATGATCAGGTATTGGGTGGGAGGAACAGGACTAAAGTCCTAAAGGCCAGCAGAAAGAATGGAAACAGGCAATCTCAGGAAGTAGGAGGTTGGGGGAACCCTCTAGACTGTATGAGGGACCTGGGAGGTAAGAGACTCTCAGGACTCAAAGAGAGGAACCATAGATGAAAGAAGGAACGTGTAGAGTTCAACTCCAGTAGATAAACAGGGCATCAAGTGGAGGGATGGGGTTGTCATCACACAGCTAAAAACTCTGACCCAGAATTATTTCTGTCTGAAAAAACTGCAGAGACAAAAATGGAGAAGAGCCTGAGGGAAAGGAGGTCCAGTGGCAGGCCCAAATTGGGATCTGGCTCAAGGGGAGGCCTCAAGGCCTGACACTTTTACTGATGCTATGGTGCCCTTACAAACAGGGACCCATCGTGAATCTGAAAAGCCCAACAAGCAGCTGAAAGAGTCAGATGCAGATATTTACATCCAAAAAATGGACAGAAGCTACTGGCCCCTGTGTCTGAATTAGGGAAAAATTGGAAGAAGCTGAGGAGTAGGGTGGCCCCTATAGGAAGACAATCAGTCTCAACTAACATGGATCCTTGAGATCTCTCACACACTGAGTCACCAGCATACACCAGCTGATATGAGGCTTCCAACACATATACAGAGAGCACTGCTTGGTCTAAACTCAGACAAAGAAGATATATCTAACCCTCAAGAGACTTGAGGCCCCAGGGAATGGGGAGGTCTGGTGGGGTGGGGGTGGAGGGGTGGGGAACGGGTAGGGGAGTACGGGAGGAGGAGGTATGGGATGTGGATCAGTCAGAGGATAGACCAGGAAGTGGATAAACTCTGGACTGTAAAAGAAAAAAAGATGAAAGACTGTTGTGGTAAATTTTAAACCCAATTTACCAAATCAATCAATTCACAACTCAATTAACTGATATACATGCTACTCGCCTAGATTGGGCAGATCTACCACTATACTACTCTATTCCCATCTATTAGATCCCATAGGACTTGCAATTACTCCAAGTCACGTGCTTCAGCTCCATCTTCCTTCCACCTCGTCCTTCTCCCCCCTCCCAGTCTCCTCTCTCCCCTTCTCCCCCAAACATTTCAGCTCCACCTTCCATACTGCTGAATAATCATTGGCCTTAGCCTTTATTTGAAAAGTTAAGGTGGGGATAAGGTTCACAAGGCACCTGTATACATGATTTGCTCGTGATGTGATTTGATCCTCGCTTGCAGTGCTATCAGGGAGAGGAGAATTAGCATCAAAATACAAGACCAGGGCTATCCACAACCAAAGACTAAATAAATAAATAAATAAATAAATAAATAAATAAATAAATAAATAACTTAAAAAAATAGTACACATACATCAACTCAGCAAAACAGAGGATGAAGTCAATGGGGATACCAGCTGAGTTACAAAGCAACTATGAGGCAATGTCTTACAACCTGTCCTCATGCTTGTGCTAATATCACACACCCCCAAATCTGCTGAACACCAAAGATCTCATTTATTCATGCTCTACACTGCATGCAGCCAAGCCAGAGGGAGTACCTAGGAGGGAACTGAGATTTACACCGCTCAGCACAGGGTCAATAAGTCTGAAATTCACTCCAAACATTACTGAAGTAAAAAAAATTAATATTGCTAATTTTCAGTATGATTTATGCATAGTACAGATATGCAGAAATTGTGATTTCTTTCACAGTGAATAATTTATTATGGGAGTAATAGCAACTCTATACAAAGTACCTTGTGATCCTGGACCAATAAGATACCTTGCAAACTATGTTCCTCAGCACTGTGACATTCTAGTCCACTTGAATATGGAAATTATTTCATAAAAAGAATACAGCTTATTTTATAGAGTAAGCAACAAAATAATCTCAGATTCAGAAACCCCATTTTGGGAATATAAGAAACAGTAAAGTGATTCTTCCAACAATTGTTAATCCCATAATATTGAATTTCAATAGGCGAGAAGTAAATGAAATTCCAAACAAATAATCCACTGCACACTCAGATATACTAAGAAAGATAACTAACAAGTTCCAAAATGATGAAACCAGCTAAATGAAATGATAAATTTGGTGTAAGACCTAAAAGAGAAATTAAATAAATATTAAACTGAAATATTTGAAATATAAACCATATTAAGTCAAAGAATAGGGAATGTGGAAAGACACATCAATAGAATGTGGGGAGAAAATTATAGAAAATATGAGCTGAAATACAAAATAAAACAACAAAAACAGTCTAATGGGGACAGTGAGACAATATTAATAAAAAAGTATGGCCAACAAGATGGCTTCATGGGTTAAGAAGACTGCTACACAGTATTACCTACTTAAATCAATATCCACAATTTGAATGGTGGAAGGAAAGAACCATCTCCTTGCAAGCTGTCGTGAACCTCAACAAATATATAGAGCATAAGTTTGTCAACTCAAAATTCCTTAAGGAAATTACAAGATATATCAAAACTAGGAAAATACTACACCTGATAATTATGGTTCTGTATAATGGATAATTTTGTATATATTGGATCTTAGCCCTCTATCAATTGTAGGATTGGTAAAGATCTTTTCCCAATCGGTTGGTTGCTGTTTTGTCATATTGAGAGTGTCCTTTGCCTTACAGAAGCATTGCAATTTTATGAGGTCTCATTTGTCTATTGTTCATCTTAGAGCATAAGCCATTGGTATTCTGTTCAGGAAATTTTGCCCTGTGCCCATGTGCTCGAGGCTCTTTCCTGACTTTCTCTTCTTTAATTTCATTGTATTGGCTTTTATGTGGAGGTCCTTAATTAGCTTGAACTTGAGATTTGTACAAGGAGATTAGGATGGATAGATTTACATTCTTCTACATGCTGACCACAGTTGAACCAGCACCATACTTTGAAAATGCTGTCTTTTTTCCACTGGGTGGTTTTGGCCCTTTGTCAAAGTTCAAGTGACCATAGGCATATAAGTTCATTTCTGGGTCTTCAACTCTATTCCATTGATCTACCTGCATATCTCTGTACAAATAATATGCAGTTTTATCACTATTGTTCTGCAATACAGATTGAGGTCAGGGATGGTGATTCCCCTAGAAGTTCTTTTATTGTTGAGAGTAGTTTTCCCTATCCTGGGTGTTTTATGTTCCAAATGAATTTGAGAATTGCTCTTTCTAACTTATGAAAAAATGACTTGTAAATTTAATGGGGATCCCAACTACTTCAGTAGATTGCTTTCAGCAACGTGGCCATTTTAACTATATTAATCTTGCCAATCCATGAGCATAGAAGATCTTTCCATTTTCTGGGATCTTCTTTGATTTCTTTCTTCAGGGACCTGAAGTTCTTGTCATATAGATCTTTCACTTGTGTGATTAGAGTCACACCAAGGTATTTTATATTGTTTGTGACTATTATGAAGGATGTAATTTCCCTAATTTCTTTCTCAGCCTGTTTATCCTTTGAGTATAGGAAGGCTACTCATTTGTTTGAGTTAATTTTATATCCAGCCAGTTTGTTGACGTTGTTTATCACTTTTACGAGTTCTCTGATGGAATTTTTGGGGTCATTTAAGTATGCTATTATATCATCTGCAAATAGTGATATTTTATCTTCTTCCTTTTCCATTTGTATCCCTTTAAAATCCTTTTTTTGTCTAATTGCTCTGGCTAAGACTTTGAGTACTATATTAAATAGGTAGGGAGAGAGTGTGCAGCCTTGTCTAGTCCCTGATTTTAGACCATCCTATATACAAACACCATACCCAGACACCATTGCAAATGACAAGAAGTGTTTTCTGACAGGAGCCTGTTATAACTGTTTCCTGAGAGGCTCTTCGAGAGCCTGACAAATACAGAAGTGGATGCTCCGAACCAACCATTGGACTGAGCATAGGGTTCCCAGTGAGGAGTTAGAAAGTGGACTGAAGGAGCAGAAGGGGTTTGCAACCCCATAGAAAGAACAACAATATCAACCAACCAGACACTCCAGGGCTTTCAGACACTAAACCACCAACCAAAGAGTATACATGGAATGACATATGGCTCCAGCAGCATATGTAGCAGAGGATGGCCTTGTCAGGCATCAATGGGAGAAGAGGCCCTTGGTCTTATGAATCCTCAATTCCCCAGTGTAGTGTTTGGGTACATGAGTAAGGGAACACCCTCATAGAAGCAGGGGGAGAGGTGATGGGATTGAGAGGTTCCAGAGGGGAAACTGGGAAATTGGATAACATTTGAAATGTAAATAAATAAATCAGGGACTAGACAAGGCTGCCCACTCTCTCCCTACCTATTCAACATTGTACTTAAAATCCTAGCCAGAGCAATTAGACAACAAAAGGAGATCAAAGAGATACGAATTGGAAAGGAAGAAGTCAAATTATCACTATTTGCTGAGGATATGATAGTATACTTAAGTGACCCCAAAAATTCTACCAGAGAGCTCCTAAACCTGATAAACAACTTCAGTAAAGTAGCTGGATATAAAATTAACCAAGCAAATTAGTAGTCTTCCTCTACACAAGGGATAAAGGGACTGAGAAAGAAGTTAGGGAAACAACACCCTTCACAATTGTCACAAATAATATAAAATACCTTGGTGTGACTCTAACTAAGCAAGTAAAAGATCTGTTTGACAAGAACTTCAAGTATCTGAAGAAGGAAATTAAAGATCTCAAATGACGGAATGACATCCCATGCTCATGGATTGGCAGGGAGTAAAATATAGTAAAAATAGCCATCTTACGGAAAGCAATCTACAGATTCAATGCAATCTTCATCAAAATTCCAACTCAATTCTTCACAGAGTTGGAAAAAGCAATTTGGAAATTCATCTGGAATAACAAAAAACCTAGGATAGCAAAAACTATTCTCAACAATAAAGAACCTCTGGTGGAATCACCATCCCCAACCTTAAGCTGTACTACAGAGCTATTGTGATAAAAACTGCATGGTATTGGTATAGTGGCAAGCAGGTGGATCAATGGAATAGAATTGAAGACCCAGAAATCACTTGGTCTTTATACACCTATGATCACTTAATCTTTGACAAAGGAGCTAAAACCATCCAGTGGAAAAAAGACAGTATTTTCAACAAATGCTGCTGGCTCTCAACTGGAAGTTAGCATGTAGAAGAATGCAAATCGATCATTACTATCTTCTCGTTTTTTATTATTTTTTATTATATATATTCTTTATTTACAATATCTCCTTTCCCAGGTTCCATTCCAAAATAGAATAAAATAAAATAAAACAAAAACTAAAACAATCCCCTGTTCCCTCCTCCCTCCCCCTGCTCATCATCCCACCCCTTCCTGCTTACTGGCCCTGGCATTTCCCTACACTAGGGCATAAAACATTCACAGGTCCAAGGTCATTACTATCTTTTTGTACAAAGCTCAAATCCAAGTGGATCAAGGACCTCCACATAAAACCAGATACACTGAAACTAATAGAAAAGAAAGTGGGGAATATCCTCAAGCACATGGGCACAGGGGAAAATTTCCTGAACGGAACACCAATAGCTTATGCTCTAAGATCAAGAATTGGCAAATGGGACCTCATAAAATTGCAAAGCTTCTGTAAGGCAAAAGACATTGGCAATAGAACAAAATGGCAACCAACAAATTGGGAAAAGATCTTTACCAACCCTACATCTGATAGAGGGCTAATATTCAATATATACAAAGAACTCAAGAAGTTAGAGTCCAGAGAATCAAATAACCCTATTAAAAATGGGGTATAGAGCTAAACAGAATTCTCAACTGACAAATACCGAATGGCTGAGAAGCACCTAAGGAAATGTTCAACATCCTTAGTCATCAGGGAAATGCAAATCAAAACAACCTTGACATTCCACCTCACACCAATCAGAATGACTAGGATAAAATCTCAGGTGACAGAAGATTCTGGAGAGGTTGTGGAGAAAGAGAAACACTCCTATATTGCTGGTGGGACTGTAAACTGGTACAACCACTCTGGAAATCAGTTTGGTGGTTCCTCAGGAAATTGGACCTCAGGAAGAGGATCCAGCTATATCACTCCTGGGCATATATCCAAAAGATGCTCCAACATTTAATAAGGACACATGCTCCACTATGTTCATAGCAGCTTTATTTATAATATCCAGAAACTGGAAATAACCCAGATGTCCCTTAACAGATGAATGGATACAGAAAATGTGGTACATTTACACAATGGAGTACTACTCAGTTACTTAATAAAGATGAATTTATGAAATTCTTAGAGAAATGGATGGATCTGGAGAATATCATCCTGGGTGAGGTAACCCAATCGCAAAAGAACACACATAGTGTGCATTCTCTGATAAGTGGATATTAGCCCAAAAGATTGGAATACACAAAGTACAATCCACAAACCGCAAGAAACTCAAGAAGAAGGAAGACCAAAGTGTGCATACTTCATTCCTTCTTAAAAGGGGAACAAAATCCATGGAAGGAGTTGCAGAGTCTAATTATGGAGCAGAGACTGAAGGAAGAACAATCCAGAGACTGCTTCATCTGGGAATCCTTCCCATATTCAATCATCAAATCCAAACACTATTGTGGACACTAAGTGCTGACTGACAGGAGCATGATATAGCTCTCTCCTGAGAGGCTCTAACAGTACCTGACTAATACAGAAGTAGAGGCTCACAGCCATCCATTGGACACAGTCCCCAATGAAAAAGCTAGAGAAAGGACTCAAGGAGCTGAAGGGTTTACAGCCCCTTAGGACGAACAACAATATGAACTAACTAGTACCCTCAGAGCTCCCAGGGACTCACCCACCAACCAAAGAGTACACATAGTGACACTAATGGCTCCAGCAGCATATGTAGCAGAGGATGGCCAAGTTGGTCATCAATGGGAGGAGAGGTCCTTGGCCCTGTGAAGTTTCTATGCCCCAGTGTAGGGGAATGCCAGGGCCAGGAAGTGGGAGAAGGTGGATAGGTGAACAGCAAGAGGGAGAAGGGGACATTTTTTTTGGTTTGTTTATTTTCATTTATTTTATTTTGTTTTTTCTGGTTTTTGGAGGGGAAACTGGGAAAGGAGATATCATATGATATGTAAATAAAGAAAATATCTAATAAAAAAAAAAAGAAAATTTAAAGATGTCATCCTTAGTTACCATTGATTATGTGGTGTGTAATAAATATATTTTCCCAAATAAACATGAAAGTTTGTTTGACTTCTTGGTGAGTAGAAATGACTAATTCATCTTCCTTTGTCTACTGCCTTTTACCATCTATTGGATTATCAACATTGAATTTGTCAATGTCCATGGAATTATATAAAGAATATAGGGTTGATATTAGAATGTTAAAGAACACAAAGGAAGGGCTAAATCTATATTAGCACTTGACATGCTAAGAAATTTCTTACCACCATACTCAATTATTATACTATATTTGAATTGGGAATTGCTGTATTTACTTTGGTCCTGAGAAAATGAAATGATTACACAATCATCACACTGCATTAGAGGCAAAATAGGATTTACATTCAAACCACTCCATGACTTATCTACTACTGTGAATTTTGAGTACTTAAGAGTCTGAAGGAAATTTGTTCTTGATTATTAAATGGAAATTTCATATGTGACGTCTCATTTGCCTTTGAAGTTGCCTTGAAATGAAAATAGAACTCTATCTTTGACCAAAAAAAATCATTCCAAATAGACACTAAGTGCTGACTGACAGGAGCATGATATAGCTCTCTCCTGAGAGGCTCTAACAGTACCTGACTAATACAGAAGTAGAGGCTCACAGCCATCCATTGGACTGAGTACATGGTCCCCAATGAAAAAGCTAGAGAAAGGACCCAAGGAGCTGAAGGGTTTACAGCCCCTTAGGACGAACAACAATATGAACTAACTAGTACCCTCAGAGCTCCCAGGGACTCAACCACCAACCAAAGAGTACACATAGTGACAAAATAAAATTGTTGAGATCTCATCTGACTTTTGACATGAAAATGAAGGGAAAAAATATCCTATGAAGTTTTACAGACTGGTGCAGTTGATATATTCACAGGTCATCAAGTCTACTACAAAGATTCTGTCTGAACTCACTCACATTGCTAACCCTAAAAGAGCATACTTGAATGAGAGATTTCCATGAAGTAAGAGCTATGATAAGGAGGAGTGGCAATGCACTGCCCTTTGGAAGCCAGAACTGGTCATTGTAGACACCTTCTCACATGTAAGTTACCCATGTTCATTACAAAGATATCAACACATGAATAAAGAAAGCAGAAATCACTGAGTTATCAAGACAGTTTAGACGGTCTTTTAGTCATATCTCAGCATCAAGAAAGACAGTACAATGATAAAGGAGGAAAACTTATTAATTGCTTTATATATGAAAAAAGAAACAAAAGAATCAAGTTAACTCAATTCACAGGAGTCCTAAAATATAATATTTGACACATGAAGTACAGTAATATATGTAGCAACAAAGGCAAAATGAAAATTGTAGAAGATCCCTTAAACCTCCTCCAAGTGATGGTATTAGAGAGCTCTGGGAGACAAAGCCATAAAAAATGTACTGCAGTTGCTGAATAAAAAATTAATGACAACTCTTCTTTCCTGGAGCAACCTGACAGCATTCTCTCTGTTCATGGGTAACTCATACATTTATTACTCGTGTCTCTTCAAATATGAATGATATGCATACAAAACTGATAACAAAGAGACCATCTCATTCAGTTTTATATACTCTGAGAGACCTGTTGCCTGCTAGTGAGCTTTCTGAAGGCTGATTTTACATCTTTATTTCTCAAGCTGTAGATCAGAGGGTTCAACATAGGGATGATCACAGTATAGAAGACAGACACAACTTTATCTTCCTCTAGGGATTTCCCTGAACCACTCCTTATATACATGAAGGTAAGGGTCCCAAAAAAAAGAGCCACAGCAGTGAGGTGGGAGACACATGTGGAAAAGGTTTTACCTCTGCCACCTGAAGACTTTATTCTCATTACTGTCTTGATGATGAGCAGGTAGGAAATGAGTATGACTAAAGCATTCACCAAGATGACAAAGTTCCCAAACAAAACAATTATAATCTCAGCATTTGTTGTGTCACTGCAGGCGAGCTTCAGCAGGGGTGGAAGGTCACAAAAGAAGAAGTTGATCTTATTGTCTTCACAGAAGGAGAGGGAGAAGGTACATGTGGTTCTTTGAATGGACCCAGATAACCCACATACATAGGCTCCCAGTACCAAACTCCAGCATTTTCTAGGACTCATGGCCACAGTGTAGAGCAGAGGATTGCTAATAGCAACATAACGATCATAGGACATTACTGCCAACAGGAAACATTCTGTACTTGCACAGAAGGTGAAAAAGAAGAACTGCGAAGCACAATGATTATAGGATATGACTGTTTTCCCTGTGGCTAGCATGGCCAGGATCTGAGGGGTGATGACACTGGTGTAGCAGGCATCCATTATAGAGAGATGACTCAGGAAGAAATACATTGGAGTCTGAAGCTGGACATCCATCTGGATAAGAATGACCATGCCCAAGTTCCCTAGGATGGTGACCAGATAGAAGCAGAGAAACATCAGGAAAAGAGGAATATCCCACTCCGGGTGGTCAGTAAAGCCCACAAGAATGAATTCAGTTACCGTGGTGAGGTTGATACTGTCCATATTCAGTGTGAACTGTTTACTCATTAGAAGATAAGAATTCATTGTAAAGATTCCAATACTGAAGATCACTCTTTTTCTCTGTAGTAGGTATTAAGTTTGTTTTTCTGTCTATGTACATAAAGTATTTTTTCAGAAATTGCTTAATCTGACTGATTTTCTTTAAATATTTCTCTCATGGTCGTGAGGTGGCTTTTCAGTTGTTATTTCTGCTTCAAATTAATTCTCATTTACATTTGGAAATTTCTGTGACGACAAGAAAGTTAATCCTCAGGTTTGGGAAGAATGAAGATGCCCCTTTTGTGCTTGCATTCCATTCCCATTGCAGGCAGGAATATCTTTTACTGTGTACCAATATGTGTTCAACCATTGTCTATATGAGCTTTCCCATCTGTAGGCATGAGCTTCCTCATCTCTAATAAGTCCCACCTGTTCATTCTTTAATTGATGCTGAATCCTGTATCTCTTTCACTTCCACACACTGACCTTAACTTTTGCCCTTATATTCCCTTTAAAAAACTAGGGAGTTGATCTTCCTGTTATTCTGTGCTGAATAATTCTTTATACATGCATTCATATATTCTTCTTGCTATTATACCATCTTCAAACCTATTACCTATTCATATAATGCTAAAAGTAAGTTTTTTAAACTTAAGTTTTTAGCACTCCACTCAAAGACCATAATATTTAGGATAGTGTGGGTCAATATTTTTCAGTATATAGCACCCAAATTTAAACACTAATTTCATAATCATCCTGTACTTTAGATCTGTTCCTTCACTCATATCATCTATTCCTATTGTGCCTCTGTTACTCTGTGTATCCATTAATTTTTATTGTTAATTTTTTATCATGATTGTTACAATTTTATACATGTACATAGTTGTTCTTTTATATTACATTATCCAGTACTCTTCCCATCTTTTTCCTGCTGTTTTTCTCCTTCCCTCTAAGAGTATTCACTTTAAATATAGGCCTCAAATATCAGAAAAATCTCTCCTCCATCCAGGCACCATTGTCTTGCCTTGTAGTCCTAAATATATATACACACATATATATTTATATGTGTAGGTGTATGTATGTATATATGTATGTATATATATGTATATATATGTGTATATGTACATATATGTGTTTATGTATATATGTATACATACATATATTATATATAACATATATAGAGAAGATACACTAAACTATGCAGTTATATATAACAATTAATGAACACATAATATTTGTGTTTATGATAAATGTTTAAATTTATATTCATGTGCTATAATTTTATATCCATTGTATGAAATTAAATGCCTATGTCATTGGGGTACTGTAAATGCTAAATAATTTAATACTGAAAGAAGAGTAGAGCATTGCTCAGTATAAAGTTAAATAATATTCGTTAATCAGGGTTGACTATTATAATTGTTTTCATTGTATTCATCAACTTTAGATAGTATCTACTTATTTCTAACTCTGAAAATAATGTGCTCCATTTACATACATTTCTACTATATTGTTCATGATATATCTTTAAATAAGACATGTTTTATACATATATATTTGTCTATACATCTTTATTTCAATATTTAATACAAAATTTGTACTCTCACTAAATGAGATAAATACTCTTCTCTAATTGTTTCTTACTTTCTACTCCATTTTAACAACTTTCATTCTTTTACCTTATTCAGGTAACAGTACTTGCTAGTTTACAAAAATCTATGTTTTGTCTAAGAGTTGGTTATATATTGTCTATAAGTGACTGATATTTCTTTATTATTCTTGCAGATATGCCATACTTTATAATGATCATCGTGTAATTGTGGCCATAGAGGAAGATCTGTGAGACTTCTGTTATTTCCACAGAAAGTCTTTGAACTTAATGAGATATTTAATTTTCTGTACATTGAGTCATGGTAAAATTTGTATTTCATAAATTATCCTGTTTTCACATAACATAGATCTGATTCATAACACAGCACATGTTCATTGCTGAGCATTCTAGGTGTATAGTCTGCACCTTCAGGTTCACCTTCACTAGGTCATTACAGAAGCTTTCAAAGACATTGCTACAGTTCTAGAACCTTCTGTTTTGAATGTTTTCTGACAAGCAACTGCAAAGATAACATTAGTCTCATTTATGGAAAAAATATTGAGTCCAGACATAAAAATTCTTCTGAATTAACTTGAGGCAGAACCAGGGCTTGCATCTGAGACTCTCAATTCTACTGATCTATACTGGTCCTCTTGAACCATTTGCCAGGTATCCTGACAGCACATTACCAGCCACTTCATATTGGATTGTGCTAACTCAAATTCATTGAATTTATAACCAAATCCATGACTATCAATATTAGGTCATTAAGACCATTTTTTCAAGACAGAATTTAATTTGTTGTGACAACATAAAATTTCTTACATCACTATATTTTCCCATGTGTTTATATTCACAGAAAGGAAAATGTTCCCTGTGCTTAATTAAGTTCTTCATTTTCAAACAATGAAAGAACTTGGCTAATTTTTAACATTCTTCTCACCATCTAATTCTTTTTTATTATTATTAGATATTTTCTTTATTTACATTTCAAATGATATCTCCTTTCCAGGTTTCCTCTCCATTAAAAAAAAAAAAGTTTCCTTTGCCTGCTTACCAATCTACCCTCTCTGGCTTCCTGGCCTTGGCATTCCCCTACACTGGGGCACAGAACCTTCACAGGACCAAGGGCCTCTCCTCCCATTGATGACCGAATAGGCCATCCTCTTCCACATATGCAGTTGGAACCATGAGTCCCATCATGTATACTCTTTGGTTGGAGACTGCATAAGTACATTTTCTGTCTCATGACTGGTTTGTGGAATCGTTGTGATAGATTTACTGCTCCAAGTAACTGAGCAGAGATGAAGCAGCAGTACACTGAAGATACTAAAACTCTCCTCTCTCTCTCTCCTCTCCCTCTCCCTCTCCCTCTCCCTCTCCCTCT
>NW_022196904.1:144988965-144994041 GCF_008632895.1 Mastomys coucha
ACACACACACATACACACACACCAAACCCACATCTTTATTAACTCTCCTATTTCCACATTCGGCTGGATAATAACATTATGAGGTAGCATCAGCCAGCCTTATTTTAGATATGAAAAAACTGAGTTTTGGATATTTAGGTATTTTTCTAGACACAGAACACCTATAAAGCAAAGCTGTTTATATTCCACCTTTCTCTTCAGAATCAGATTGGACTCAATCATTTAGGCCATATTACTTTTTCAAACATGGGTGGTTTTTGGTGAACACCTGTTGGACCAGCCACAGTGTAGCATATTCTCCATTATCTTACACATATGACGCTATGAAAGAATTATTTTGTTCTGGAGGAGACTCAGAGTCAGGATAGTTAAATAAGTTATCCATGGCTATTCAGTGAAATGATCTGCAGCCTCACAAATCTGCCTAAGTCTAAAATCAGAGCTCAAATGCATGGGGTTGGTTCCCCCTAGTGGATGAATGTAGCATACAATAATTTATAAGACAATCTTGTACCCAAATTCTGTAGTTTAATAAAAACCTCATTTTCATGAAATTATGTTTTTTAGTTTCAATCAAAGGTTTCAAAAAAAGTGACTTACCTTACCTATTAAATTTCTAGGATGAATAACGTTTCATGACATGACTGTTTCCAATGGTAAAGGCCAAATTTTCTTCTAGATCACCTTTCTTAGGTTTTTGCTCCTCTTATTTTAGAGCCAGTAACTTTCCAGGACTTCAAGGCCAATAGTTATGTGATAATTACTTGGTAGAATAATCTTGCTGAGTTACAGATTTTGAATCCAAAATTAATAAATGTTATTAAAACACTTTGTATGAAGCATCTGAGATCACTCACATAGTTTAATGTAACTCAAGGATTTTTTATGTTTTCTTACAAAGCAAATATATGGCATGAAAAAATGCTCTTGGAGTTGTTTGTTTGAGAGTAACAAAGTAGAAAGAGTTCATATGATTACAGATCAGCTCCAAAGACAGCCTTTGGGGCTGCTGGGAAAAATCTGTCCCTGGAGACAGAATGCACATTGGAAATCACTACTGTCTCATGCTCTCTACTAAGCTTAGAGGATAAAAACAAACCTTTTGGGGTTACAGGGAAACTCCTAAGCATTCTCCATCACACAGCTCAATAGCAACACCTTCAGGAAATTAACTTTTTGGAAGTGAAAGATGTTCTCCTCAACTTGTTACTGAAGTGCAGTATTGTTTCTGGAGCTTGGAACTGAGGAATTTTCATGTCTCTGCACAGTATTCATCCTTATTCCTGCTGTAAAGTCACATTTATGGACTTAAAATTCAGTTGCCTCATCTGATGCACATTTCCTAAGGAGATGTGACTACAGAATTGGGAGATTGAGTGTGGAATAGTCTAAAACACACTTCATGTTGTTCTCTGAGTAGCATGTTTGCTCCCTTGGCTTAAAGAGGATACATTTCCAGGGTGTCTGTAGTCACCTTTCTCTGTTCCATTTAGTGGCTTTTCCTTGGCTCTGAAACCCACAAACCTTGTTAGAACCAGTCAATTTACCCTAGGTGTCAATTGTTCGTACTTGATTCTTAGGGATTACCTTCCTCCACTACACAGATGATTGCTAGAGCATCTTGCTTCTCCCTCTCTGATCTATTTACATTTATGCACTTGCTGTTGAGGTCTAAGAGGGCTTTCAATACAAAGAACTGTCAAAGATACCATGTACCTCATTTCCTTCCAAATAATCACACTTGGATAAATCTTTGGTGACCAGCAAGTACTCAAACTAGATAGAGATTTGCAACTGCAGATCCCAACTTACAAAACTATTTATTACCAAGAACAGATGCAGCCAAAGAAATATTGTAACTCCTGAGAGTTAACATAGGTAATTATACCTGTCAATGGATTATTTTGACAGTACTTGTCATTTTCTGAAACTAAGCATTGAAACAACTCAATGATAAGAGTTTGCCCATTTCTGGGAAGTATACAAAGTACAGTGTGAATTTGGGACCAAGTAGAGGAAAAATAGGAGAGAGAATACATGGTAATGAGACTGTTACATTCATTTCCACTAGGTATGGAGGGATGATTATAGAACAAATTAGATAGTATCTATTACCATCCCCCTTCTTTCTGAAAGATTGGGATAGCTGTAGCACTTTGGTATATAATTTAATTATGGTTCTTATTAAAATTAAATACTATGCTAAAAGTTATGTTTGAAGTTTAAGGAAAAGCAATTACATTTTCCATTAGCTTTCTTTTTAAAATGTTTGGAACAGGGAAAGTGGAGGAGTGTTTCACTGGTAAAGTGCTCACAGGAGAATCCTGTACTCAAGAAAACAAAGTAGGAAATGGTTAAGCAAGATTTTGTCTTCTAGAGTCCAATTTTGGCTTATTCCTGAGAGAATTATTGAGTGTAAATTTTAGAAGACATTATATGTGCAAACTATTGAATTTTCAACCATTTGTACTTAGAAAGTTTCAACCTCAAATCTGACAGAATTAATGATTAACATATTGAAAAAATATGGAAATATCTACAGCATATATACTAAGCTATCAAATGTATATCACAAGGCATTGTAAAGTCGATAATTTTCATCAACTTTGAATGAGTATTTGACCAAAATGGCATATTATTAGCTACAAAATATCACAAAAACAATGCAAACAAAACATCAAATGGGTGAACAAAACCAGGGAAAGGTGGAAAAATAAAAATAAAGGGAAGAGATGAATAGACTATGTGAACATGAATGCTTTGTGTGAAGTTAAAATAAAGGGTACTTTTTAAAGACCTGGATAGATAGATAGATAGATAGATAGATAGATAGATAGATAGATAGATATAGATATAGATATAGATATATAGATATATAGATATATAGATATATAGATATATAGATATATAGATATATAGATATATAGATATAGGTATAGATATAGATCAAATATGTCAAAGGGTATGAAAGAGCAAATGTGGAGGTGGTGCTTTACATCTGTTTAAAAAAGAAACATTTATTGAACTTCAGATGGCAGAACAATTGGTTAGCTCTTTGAGTAAAGAAATTGGTAGTATATATCATAAAGTACAAAGCATTTAGGTTGCATCCAGGACTATAAACAACAAATTAAAATCTTGGTCCTTTTTGTCACCATTCAGAAGGAAATTTCTACAGAATGCCAAGCAGATTAGACTACAAAAGAACTTCATCCTGGCACATAATAATCAAAACACTAAATACACAGAACAAAGAAAGAATATGAAAAGTACTAAGAGAAAAAGACCAAATAACAGATAAACGCAGACCTATTGCAATTACACTAGACTTTTCAACACTCTAAAAGCCAGAATGTCTTTGAGAGATGCCATGCAGACACTTAGGCAACACAAATGCCGGCTGAAGCTATTACACTCAGCAAAAATCTCAATCACCTTAAGTAAAGAAACCAAGATATTCCATGACAAAATCAAATTTAAACAGTATCTTTCCACTAACCCAGCCCTACAGAGGATAATAAAAGGAAAACTCCAAAACAATGTGGGTAACTACACCACTGGAAAACTAAGAAATTAATCATCTCACAACAAACCCAAATGAAGAGAACCATACAAACATAATACCACCACTAACAACATAAGTAACAGAAAACAACAAACATTGATCTTTCATATTTCTCAAAATCAATTAACTCAATTCCCCAATAAAAAGACATAGCCTAACAGACTGGATATGTATATGTATATATATATATATATATATATATATATATATATATATATATATATATATATATATATATATATACATATGCATATATATATGACCCAACATTTTTCTGCATACATGAAATACATCTCAGTGACAAAGACCAATACTATCTCAGAGTAAAGGGCTGGAAAAAAATTCTAAGTGAACGGTTCCAAGGAAAAAGCTGGAGTAGCCATTCTAATATCCAATAAAATAGACTTTCAACCAAAAGTTATGAAAAGATATGGGAAAGGACACTTCATACTCATCAAAGGAAAAATCCACCAAGATGAACTCTGAATTATGAACATCTACACTCTAAATACAAGGCCAAGCACATTTGCAAAAGTAACTTTACTAAAGCTCAAAACACACATTGACCCTCACACAATAATAGCAGGAGACTTCAACAACCCAGTCTCACCAATGGACAGAACATGGAAACATAAACTAAACTGAGATACATTGAAACTATGAGAAGTTATGAACCAAATAGATTTAACAGATATCTTCCACATATTTCACCCTAAAACCAAAGAATATACCTTCTTTCCAGAACCTCATTGTACCTTCTGCAAAATTGACCATATAATTCTACATAAAACAAGTCTCAACAGATATAAGAAGATTGAAATAATCCCATGTGTTATATCAGATCAACAAGGACTATGACTGGTCTTTGATAACAACATAAACAACAGAAAGTTCACATACTCATGGAAATTTAATAACTTCTACTCAATGATAACTTGATCAGGGAAGAAATAAAGAAAAAAATACTTTCTATAATTTAATGAAAATGAAGGCATGGCATACCTAAACTTCTGGGACACAATGAAAGCAGTGCTAAAAAGAAAATTCATAGCACTGAGTGTCTTCAAAAGGAAATTGGAGAGATTCTACATGAGCACTATAACAGCACATCTAAAAGCTCTAGAAAAAAAAATGAAGCAAACACACCCAAGAGGAGTGGACAGCAGGAAATAATCAAACACAGGGCTGAAATTAACCAACTAGAAACAAAGAGAACTATCCAAAGAATCAACAAAACTAAGAGCTAGTTCTTTGAAAAAATCAACAAGATAGATAAACCCTTAGCCAAAATAACTGAAGAGCATAGAGACAATATCCATATTAACAAATCGGAAAATAAAAGGAGGGCATAACAACAGAACCTTTGGAATTTCAAAAAAATCTCCAGATCATACTGCAAAAGCCTAAACTCAACAAAACTGGAAAATCTAGATGACATGTATATTTTTTCTAGACAAATACCAGGTACCAAAGTTAAATCAGGACCAGATAAATTATCTGAATATTTCCAT
>NW_022196904.1:144994168-145006170 GCF_008632895.1 Mastomys coucha
GTATTCTTTTTTTTTTTAATTAGATATTCTTTATTTACATTTCAAATGTTATCACCTTTTCTGGTTTCCCCTCCAAACCCTCCCTATCCCTTCCCATCTCTCCCTGCTCACCTAACCACCCCTCCTGGTTCCTGGCTCTGGCATTCTCCTATACTGGGATATAGAGTCTTCACAGGACCAAGGGCCTCTCCTCCCATTGATGACTGACAAGGCCATCCTGTGCCAGATATGCATCTGGAGCCATGAGTCCCACCATGTGCACTCTTTGGTTGGTGATTTAGTCCCTAGGAGCACTGGGGTACTGGTTTTAGTGCAGAATTCTATCAGACCTTCAAAGAAGACCTAATACCAATAATTCTTAAACTACTCCACAAAATAGAAACATGAAAAATACTATCTAATTCATTCCATCAAGCCACAGATAGACACCTAAAGCACACAAAGGCCCAACAAAGAAAGAGAACTTCAAAACAATTGTGCTTATAAATATTGATGCAAAATACTCAATAAAATTCTAGCAAACTGAATCCAAGAATACATCATAACCATCATTCAACACAATCAACTAGGCTTCATCCCAGGGATGCAGGGATGGATCAATATACAAAAATCCATCAACATAACCTATTATATAAACAAATTCAAAGAAAAAAATTGACATGGTTATCTCATTAGATGTTGAAAAGACTTTGACAAAATACAACACACCTTCATGTTAAATTTCTTAGAAAAATCAGGAATTCAAGGTACATTCCTAAACATAACAAAAGCAATATAGAAAAAAAAAAAAAAGAGAAGCAATCTCACAAAAATCATGAACAAAGCAAGCCTGGCCACTTTGTCAGTATTTATTCAAGATAGTACTCAAAGTTGTAGCTAGAGAAATTAGATAACAAATGAGGTCAAAGGAATACAAATTAAAAAGTAACCAATAAAGGTATCACTATTTGCAAATGATATGATAGTACACATAAGCTACACCAAAAATCTACAAGAGAAATCCTACATCTGATTAAAAAAAAAACTTCAGCACTCTGGCTAGATATAAAATTAATTTAAACAAATCAGTAGCCCTCCTTTACACAAAGGTTAAATGGGCTAAGGAAGGAATTAGGAAAACAATACTCATCACAATAGTCACAAATAATATAAATTATCTTGCTATAACTCTACATAAGCAAGTGAAAGATCAGTATGAAAAGAACATCAAGTCTCTTAAGAAAGAAATTAAAGAAGACCTCAGTAGATGGAAAGATCTCCCATGCTCATAGATTGGCAGGATTAATATAGTAAAAATGGCCAACTTGCCAAAAGAAATCTCCAGATTCAATGCAATCTCTGTCAAAATTACAACTCAATTCTTCACAGAGATAGAAAGAGAATGTATATAGATAATGTGGTACTTTTACACAATGGAATACTATTCACCTAATTAAAAACAATGACTTCATGAATTTTATAGGC
This sequence comes from Mastomys coucha, assembly GCF_008632895.1. Lineage (NCBI taxonomy): Eukaryota > Metazoa > Chordata > Mammalia > Rodentia > Muridae > Mastomys > Mastomys coucha. Next base: position 144,995,633 of record NW_022196904.1, read on the forward strand.
AAATGGATGGAATTAGAAAAAATATCACCCTGAGTGGAGTAACCCAAACTCAATAGGACATACATGGTATGTTCTCACTGACAAGTGGGTATTATTAGCCCCAAAACTCAGAATACTCATGATACAACTCACATACCATATGAAGCTTAACAGGAAGACCAAAGTGTGGATGCTTCTATCCTACTTAGAAAGGGGAACAAAATAATTATAGAAGCAAAGAGAGGGAGGGAGCTGGGTGGGAGAGGGGAGGGAGAGATAAAAAAACAGGAAGGCAGGACCAAGTATGGGAAGAGACAGGAGAGAAGTCCAGAGGGCCAGGAGAATTAATAAAAATATACAGCAGTAGGAGAAGGGGAATGGGTGGAGGGCAGGGGGGTGGGAACCACTAGAAAGTCCGAGAAGCCAGGGTTTTGAGGGGTTTCCAGGACCTATGGGGATGGTACTAGCCAAAATATACAACAGATGAGATATAGAACCTGGAGACCACAAGAGATTGCCCAGACCTTGCAATCCATTCTATCCACAAACACCAAACCCCCTACACTATTGCATATCCCAGGAGGTGCTTGCAGATAGGAGGACCTTGATATAGCTGTCCTCTGAAAGTCTCTGCCAGCACCTCACTAAGACTGATAGAAATACTGCCAACCATTGGACTGAGTCTGGGGACCCTAATGAAAGAGTTAGAGGAAGGACTGAAGGAGATGAAGTGGATTGCAACCCCACAGGAAGAACAAAAATATCAACTAACTGGGCACCTCAGAGAGCCCATGAACTAAACCACCAACCAAAGAGTATATATGAGTGGGACCATGGCTCCCACTACATATGTAGCAGAGAATGGGCTCATCTGCCATCAGTGGTAGTGGAGGCATTTTGTCCTGTGCAGTCTTGTTGTTCCAGCGATTGGGAATGCTAGAAGCATGAGTGGGTAGATGGATAGGGGAGCACCTTTGTAGAAGTAAAGGAAAGGGAAGTGGGAGGGCTGGTGGAAGAGAGACTGGGTAGGAGAACAATATTTTAAATGTAAATAAATAAAATAATTAATAAAAATTCATGTAAAATACATGTAATAAAAGTCATTTATATAAGTGTACATAAAGTGTTTAAGTTTTCATGTATCATAAATGATATGTTAAATTATACAAGGCAAAGAAATAATGAAAAATATTGTCTAGTTAATATTCTGGGGTAGGGTAATGCTCTTTTCTAAAGAAAAATGGAAGAGAGGTGGATCTGGGTGAGAAAGGTGGTATTGGAGAACATAAAATAGTGGAGGGAGGGGAAACTATAGTCAGAGGCATTTTATAAGAGAAAAATAAATTTTAAAAACTTTTTTTCATATATATCATAGGCATGTTCTAGACAATCTCCCGAAGTCCTCAACCACTTATTTACATCCCCCAAGAGGCTATGTTTTAGATGAGTTATACCAAACTATACCACTGAAATAAATAATATGAAATCTTAATGGCTTAAAGCAACAAGGATTTATTTCTTGTCCTTATAGCCAAAGGTGTTCTGGAGATTTAATAAATCTCCTCAAAAATTTCAAGGAACGAGCAAAACACTCCTGCAATTCAGATGGAAACAAACAAACAAACAAAAATCACAGATAGTAGGAAGGTACTTCTGGACTGGGTGGGAAAGCTTGGAGAAGAATCAGCAAAAATATAATAGATGCCATAAAATGTTACTGTGCAGACTAATTCAAACTAATTTTTATTAACTTTAAAAACTAAAGTAGACATATTACACAATACAACTATACTACTTCTGTGTAGTTTTTTTTTTAAGTAAGTACAAATAAAAATACAACAGGGCAGCGAGTTGGGGTCGACATTGAGTGCAAGGCTGCAACCCCTCTCCTCCTGCATCTCCAACTGGGACTCCGCCCACCTAGCTCCAGGTCCGACCCCATAAGCACCCTGTCAGGCGCCAGACAGCAAAGCCAGCATGGCCTCATCCCAGTGGAACCTACAGCCGCCAGCCAAGCAAGATGGAAAATGAGGCGAGTTAGTTACCCTTTGGAAATGTGCTCACGCTTTGATGCTGATGAAATTAAAAGGCTAGGAAAGAGATTCAAGAGGCTTTATTTGGACAGTTCTGGTTCTTTGAGTGTGGAAGAGTTCATGTCTCTGCCTGAGTTAACAATCTTTTAGTACAGCGGGTAATGGATACATTTGACACAGACGGGAATGGAGAAGAGACTTCAAAGAATTCCTTGAAGGAGTCTCTCAGTTCAGTGTCAAAGATAATAAGGAGCAGAAGTTGCAGTTTGCTTTCCCTACGGCATGGATAAAGATGGCTTTATTTCCAATGGAGAGCTCTTCCAGGTGTTGAAGATGATGGTGGGCAACAATCTGAAAGATACACAATTACAGCAGATTGTAGACAAAACCATAATAAATGCAAATAAGGATGGAGATGGAAGAATATCCTTTGAGGAATTCTGTGCTGTTGTAAGTGGCCTAGATATCCGCAAAAACATGGTGGTGGATGTGTGACTCTTTGAAGAATACCACCAACACTTTTGCTTTCTTCTCCATCTCTCAAGATCTGCTCAAGATGTCCAGCAATGCTCTCTGTGTATTTAAATGTAAGTATTTTTCTCTGTGAAGCCACATTTTCCAACATGAGCCTCATGAACCCAACTGTTATTGAACTCCTACTCTCTCAATAACTCAGTGCAGCACTTTAAAGTTGAAGGACAGCAACAAGAAAGAGCATATCAGTATGGTGGAGAAAGGGAGGAGGTTGGCTCTTTAATTGATTTTTCTTCATATTTTATGACAAGAAAGTATCTATATATACATGTGTAAATATGTATATATAGATATATATAGCTTTCTATATATTTAGTAGGTTGGCTTTAATTTAATATACTTGATTAAGAAGCAAAATGTTAGAGTACAAAAATGGCAAGAGAACATAAACCATCCTTACTTTTATTTCACACAGTTTTATATGTAGATAAAAGATGGTACAATTTGCAGGCCAGCTATTTTCCTTTCTCTGTACTTTCTCCTTTGAGAGATGATAAAGCATTTGTTAGTGCCCTATTATTTACCTTAATTACATTTTTGTAATGAGTTGTAGCTTTATTTATATCTTTGAGTATCTTTCCAGGGACTGTGTCTCATTGCTGAGTAGCGTTTAATCCATCTCTGTTGGAGGTCTAGTTCAGAGCTACTGCCAAGAGTGTTCTTGTGTCCATAGAACTGCATTTACTGTGGCTGCTTCAGGCTGATACTTCTTAAGTAGTTGCTATTATTTTTTTAAGTGTCCCTGAGAAAATATAATTATCAGTTGTGATTTTATAAAGGTCAGAAGTTTTCTGAGGCAGTCATGACTTTTTAAATGTATTATTTAGTGAAGAAAACCCAGAGTAATCATGGCTTAAAATATCTTTGTTTCATTATACACAAGGAAATAATTGTCACTAAACTGTAAATCATGGATTCATTTTCCTTCTGAATTTCAAAAGACATACAGTTAATGTAAAAAAAAATCAACTGATACTTAATGAGCACATATTTATGTAAATTTCCATTTGTGGTTAAAATGGGGGGATATCTTGCTAATCTATATGCCATAGGAGAGCAGATTTTATCCGCATTAATATTTTTAAAATTTCTTTGCCAGAAGGCAAGAGAGCACATGATGGATTTTTCTTGTTTTGCCAGCACAAGTAGTGATGGATGATGATTTAATAGATTTGTGTGACATAAAAGTACATCATGTTCTACCACTTGACATTATCCCTTCCCTTTTTCTGCAAAGGTACTTTTAACTGGAAGAAAGACATTCTGGATAGTTTTATATGACAGTCTTCCCTATACAGTGTTTCTACATAAATTAGTTTTATAATCATGAATGGTAAAGGGAGGGTTGAATGAAGGTGAGAGAATATTAAATTGAGTCCACCTGCCTGCCCCACTGTCCCTTCAACTGAGTGCTGCACATCATGGGCTCTGTCTGTGAGAGAAACATCCCAGTGCTCAGTCTTTGCATGACATGGAGTCTTGCATGTAGATCCATTTAAAATGTACCTCATGTTTACATAATTTGCATAATTTAAAAAGATGATGTTGCCAAACTTTGGAAATGTTAATACTCAAAACAAAAATCCCCACTTCATGTAATTACTTTCTCCCTCTGGATCAGTACATGGCTTGCAATCCCAGCCAGTGGTTTGATCTGTCCCAATGTCAACCTTCATGTGCTCTGCTTCAAGAGGGAACTAGTCCTTTGTCAATTTTTTGGACATAATTATTTGTTACAAATATTTTAACAAATGCTTTCTATATCTCTTGCTTGTGCATATCTTGGCTGGCGTTGCAGAAAAAATAGTGCAAACTATTTCCTTACTGGGGAAGGAGGGTTTTTTTTTTTTTTTTTTTTTTTTTTTTTTTTTTTTTTTTTTTTTTTTTTTTAGTTTTTGTGAGGGAGGTGGGTAGAACATGGGTTATGTTGAATGCTTAAATTTTCTTCTGCAAAATACATGTCATGTTGTGAAATCTCTAGAGAACTTCATACTGTATGAGTAAGAAAATAAAATATTTGATACTTGGAAAAAATACAACAGAAATATATATAATCTCTTGTTTAATGCATCATTATTCATAATTTCTAAATTATGGACCAAACTGATATGCACAGGAGTAATATTTGAGGAATATGCCTTATTTGTGGTATATGTGCATATTGGACTATTTTCCAGACATTAAAAGGGAATTATATCTTATAATTTTCGGGAAAATGGTTGGAAATAGAGATCATTACGTTATATGAAACAATTCATCTTCAGAAATGAAAGTAATGGCTATTTCTCTCTCATATGCAGGAATAAACTTTTGAAATAAATACATGAAATACAGATGGGTTGAGATAGGAAGAGAACCAGGAGGTTAAATGAAAGGAGAAAAAAAGGCCATAATATAGATAATACATCCAAAACACATTGTATACATAAAGGAATTCATATTTAACAATGTATACTAATGTAAAACAAGAAAAATCACATAGTTTTCTCTATTAACATAGGTCAAGTTCCTACAACTTCATCTTTTAGCTCTTCTTCTTGAATGGACACCTTAACTGCCTATTCAGCATTTGGCCAGAGACCAGAAAATATTAACTTGTTTCATTAAGCCTAAAAATCCATTCTCTTAGTCCTTTCTGTCCACCTTCCTACTCTTTGTTTTCCAATAAATTCTGAGAAAAAGTAACATTACAGCAGAGTGATTTTACTAGTAAGAACCAAATACTGTCAACTTCTACACACAAAATTTTTTATGTAAAATAAATTAAGATTTTAATGATTCTTTAATGCTTTTCACCATATATAATACACCCACATGTGAACTATGGATTAATGACCCATTTTTGTTCTCCATTTGGTACCCAACAGAACACTACTCAAAAGAATATAGTGATTTAATAGTACTTATGAGAATAAGAATATATACTTTTAAATTTGTGTATTATAGAAAGTTTTGAGGATTTGGATGTGTAGTCTGAAGTTAAATATCCTTGGACACAACACTCTCACCCTTTCCCTTATAAAAATCTACTTCATCCAAATAGGATCCAGAGTTCCTTATATAACATTAGTTTAGGCAGACTGCATTTAAATAATTCATCTCTCCTTGAATCCCATACTATGCATCATTTATTTGTATAAGCACAATATTGTTTACTTTTATTATAATCAAGGTAAAAGTAAACAAAGTTGCGTCAATGCAAACTGTTCCCTTCCAATTTCTCAGGCTTGAGTCAAGAAATCTGTAGTTAAAGAAGATCCAGAGTTGGTATGCTTTATGTGGTATTAAGTACAGGCCAACATATTGTAGGCCACTGAACATCAGGACTGACTAGAATCCAGCTACCTTCATACAAGACAGAAAATGAAAGAACAGGATATGAGTCTGTGGTACAGATACAAGGAACATCATCAGGGGCAGTGGAGGTATGTAATTCCATCAAAAGATTCCAAAACATGCAACAGAACAGAAGGGTCTGGAGTAGAAGGATTAAAGAAGTAACAGGACCTGTTTTGAGTGACACAATGCACTCACCAAGAATGTTATTGCAGATTTTATTTAGAGATTCTAGTAAGGCACCTTCATAGAAAAAAAGCAAACAAACACAATACAAAACAAAACGAAACACAAAAACAAAACCTATCAGGATCTGAAAAATAGTTTGAATAGGTCAGCTTTATTAATTAGGCTATTAAATCATCATAATTTAATAATTAAAAATAATTAAATAATCAAAACTAAATTGTGGTGCTGGAGAGATGGTTCAGTGTTGAGGATTCTTTTAGTACAATCATAAAAACTAGTTGGCATTATCATCCATATAGCAAGTCTGGAATTCCATAAGTGCTGTGGTCCTACCTCCAAGAATGAAAGACAAGAAAATCACTGGAGTTTCTTGGCTTCTAGCCTAACCCAGAAACAGCAAACCTGGATTCAGTGAAAGATTCCATCTGAAAGGAATAGGCAGAGAGTGATAGAGGAGTTCACCTTATAGCCTTTTTTGGCTTATACACATATGCACACACATATGCACATACACATACACACAAACACATGCACACCTATGTACATGCACACACATAGTATAAATAAATGATAAATAAATAAATAAATAAATAAGAAAATTATTTTTAAAATCTCATGTAAGCCTAGGAAATAACTCATTTGGGTAGGATAATGTCTTCCTAGCAAGCACAAAGTCCTATCACCTTTAATCCTAATAATCACATAAGCTCAGCAAGTAGCAGATTTTTAATCACAGTAATCATAAGGTAAAGAAAGGAAGATCAAGAATTCAAGATCTCCCCTACCATGGAGTTTGAAATAAAAGTGGACTACATAGCACCATGTCTCAAAAGGTTTTTATTTAAAATTAAAATAAAATATAATTACATTCTAAATTTTGAATCTCAAATAAAAACATGATTTTGAAGATCATAGTGATTGTCTTTTAATTTTGTTTTCTGCAAGTTATATTGAAGCGAATAAAACATCACAGTTTGATTGACAAATTGATAAATTGATAAAGTGATCATATTTTTAATGATCTAAATATAAGAAAATGTTTAAATGAACAGAATCTAACTATTGAGTATAAGGAGCTGATTAAATAATATTTTCAAAACTTCCTTTTTCTGGAAAATTTTGCAAAAATTATAATCCTGTTCTGTCATCACAGAGATCACATTTAGATCCTGAAATCCATAGTCCGAACTCACGTCTCTTCTCCAGCTGGTTTCCATTTCTTCTTGTCTTTCCCTAGAGTTAAACATTCTCACTTTTTATAAAGCCAAGTATAATGATACCCACAGTTAAATATTGGGCATAGTGTAAATAAAGAAATCCTAAATTGCTAGCATTTGAGAATAGATTCTTCTTGAGATTCACAAGTGGGGAAGAGGTTAGGAAGTCTTGACTCTATTGAGAAATTTCCTCAGTGCTTCCTTCACTTCCTTGTTCCTCAAGCTGTAGATGAGGGGATTCAACATGGGAATTACTGTTGTGTAGAACACAGATACAACTCGATCCTTTTCTGAGGCCTGACCAGAGTTATCTCTCAGGTACATGAAAATGAGAGTGCCAAAAAAGAGTGACACTGCAGTGAGATGGGAGGCACATGTTGAGAAGGTCTTGGCCCGGCCTCCTGCTGAAGGGATCCTCAGAATGGCCACAATGATGAACAGGTAGGAAACTACAATCACCACCATACAAGCAGGGATGACAAAAATGGCAAATACAATAATCACCAATTCCTGGACATAGCTCTCGCCACAAGTCAGCTTTAACAGAGGAGGAAGGTCACAGAAAATAAAGTCTATCTCATTGCTTCCACAAAAAGAGAGGGTGAATGCTGAGATTGTCCTCACCAAGGCACTCAGGAGGCCAGCAATGTAAGCACCAGCCACAAAACTTAGAAGGGCTTTCTGTGTCATGATGGTGACATAAAGCAAAGGTTGGCACACAGCCACATAGCGGTCATAGGCCATGAGAGCCAAGAGGTAGCAATCAATGGATCCAAAGAAAGTAAACAAGAAAAACTGAGCAACACAACGTGAATAGGATAAAGCTGCCCCATGTTCCAGCAACACAGCCATTGTCTGAGGAACAGTGACAGAGGAGTAGCAGATGTCCATGAAAGAGAGGTGGCTTAGAAGGAAGTACATTGGGGTGTGGAGCCTGCGATCCATGCGGATCAAAGTAATCATGCTTGAGTTCCCCAGCAAAGTGAAGAGATAGATAAATAAAAACAGGTGAAAAAGAGGGAGCCCCCATTCGGGGTGCTCAGTGAATGCTATGAGAAGGAACTCTGTCACCAAAGTGAGGTTCACCTTGGCCATGAAGCCAGTGCTACTTACGAGAGCATAAGAAACAAGACAGGATGTTGAACATAGGAGGCCCCTGCAAAGACAGTATACACTTTTGAACATATGGAAAGAATACATGTACTACAGAGGGGATTTCCTAAATGGTGGGTCCTAATTCCTGCCTTCAAGAAAGTTCTGTATTAGTCATCCTAGGATATTGAGGTGAAAATAAAACACATGTGAATGCATGCAGACCAAGAGAGTGTGTAATTCCACTTGAAATGCAAAGTAGCAGTATGGGTCCTTTGATTCACCCAGAGCTCATACAGCTGATTTGTTGTCATTTTCGTACCATAGCATCTCAGGACTCTGGTCTTCTTACTCATTGATGATCATAACTTGTACCTTAGTTTCTACCTTCTTCATCTCTCATCTGGGTTACATCAACAGCCATGAAACTAATTGTTCTTCTTTCTTCCTGAGTCAGATTAACATTTTACCAACTAGTGCCAATTCTTTGAATTCAGATTTCAATGAAAATCTTGTTGCTAACAAAACTTTAATTTGATCATGGTTTATCCTTTTGAACAAAATCTATCCATGGAAATCTGTTAATGGCAGGATATTACTTAGCCTTTTCAATATGTTGAGACTATCTATAATAATACCTCTACTTATTTTCTTATATACCTATTTACTTACCATTCCTACACATATAGTGACAACTAATTCTCCCACAATTTCTCCAGATATACTAAATTATTGGCAGCATCGATAAGTCCTCTATTCTCTGATGTCTCTGTGCTTCAGGCAGAACATCACTTTTGCCTAGAAGACCTTACCTTTTTCTGTCTCCAGAGTCCTCCCCACTGCTAATATCACGATCAAATGGCTATGTGGATCACAGGTTTTACAAGAAGGATGCTTTTGTTATTCCTTCTCCAGCCAGTGAATGTCCCCTGCAAGGTAAGCACTCAATAAGGGCTTAATATAGTTTATAAAATGAAGTTATTAAATAAGATGTGAAACATCTTACAGAAAGAGAACAACATTGCTCTCTTTCTGTAAGATTGTACTCCAGTTGCAAAATCAGAACAAACCCTGGACATGGGAATAGAATTAAATACACCTGAAAAAAAATCAATGATTGTGATAAATTCTTTCTACGTTTTATACTTCTATTTCTAACCTTAAAATGTTCTACTTTTTTTTGTTTCTTTGGGGTTTTTTCCACTTCAATTAGTTTTTGTTTCATTACTGTTTTGTTTTATTAGTATCGCTTAGTATCCTATTGGTTTTATAAAGAGAAACAGAATATATAGCTTGGAAACAGCCAAGATTTTTATTATAGGAATAAATTGTGGCGAATTCTGAATATGCAATATGATCAACACTAAAAAAAATGTATAAGAGGCTGAAGGGATGGCTCTACTTAACAGAAAGAAATTGCTGATTTTTTTTTAAAATAGCTTTTTACAAGAACAGTATTAACAACAATAAACATTGATAGACTGTACTCTGCATGACATGTACTCATTTCATCCTCATAGCCACTGTATAAATGAATTTTCTTCTTTCTATAGATGAGACAGGTGAGACCACATTTAAGTCATAAGCTCAAGACAGGACAGCTACAAACAGTCTAATTGCTATCAAGTACAAAGCTGTACACATCATAGAAATTGCTTTACCTTGATACTGATTTCACAAGATGTCTTCCTTTCTTTCAATAGCTGTTACTTAACCCAAGTAATGGAGGCATTGAAGCTAGAAAATAGATTGTCATTTGGCTGAATCACAGTGAAGCAGGGTAAATAAGGTGTTGAACAACATTAAAGCCTAAATCTTTGGTAGCTAGGCCAGTGCTGAATTAAGGTACTGGGAAAAATGATAAAGAAATTTGGTTCAGGTTATTGGGTTGGGTATCAATCAAGAGAAACAGATAATTTGATCAAATTTGGCTTTACCTACTGATCCTCTTTTCTCTTTAAACATTACTTTTCCTTAGTCTAAATAAGGCCATCTTGCTCCATTGACCTAGATGGAGAATTATCTTAAGAGTATAATGGGGGCAACACTGCCTCAAGCAGCAAGAGGTCTGCTGACTTGCTGACTTCTGTTGACCTCCAAAACTATTAGGTACCTGAGAAAATCTTAGCTCCTCAATGTTCCTTCAAATTCACACACA
>NW_022196904.1:145006180-145044936 GCF_008632895.1 Mastomys coucha
ACACACACACACAAACACACACACATACACACCATATTAATCAATGCAGAAAGACTCCAGAGTCTTTCTACAATAACTCTTGAGATCCTTCTAGCCATCTGCCCTACCAAAGACTCTTTTCTTTGTTTCCAGAATCCACTAAATCTGGCCAGAACACATTCTTCAGCCTGAGTATAGTTCAATTACGTGCAGAGGTTGGAGAACAGCCTTTTCTTATATGCTTCCAAGTCTAACACAAATACTTTTAAAAGAAGACACTAACTGTGGCTACAAAACTCTGAGATATCCATACAGTGATTAAAATGGTCTCTGAGGAGAGGCATCTATTCCCTAAGTGGCTTCTTAACAAGGCACTTGGTCCCTGTCACAAAATAGAAAAGATGACTATTCCCCCAGCTCCAGATCCCAAAGCCTATCTATTCATCTCATACTTCACACACAAAGATCTACAGACACTTATTTAAAGGGCATAGGATCCTGAGTTATTTGGGTTATATGCCTTCATTTCCCATTAAGTCCTACTGTTACAATGAGAAACTAATTAATGTAGCCTCATATCTATATTCATTTAAATTACTATACACTTATATATACATATATATAGAAAGAGCGTAAAATTTTACAATTAATATATTAGTGCTGTGTTTTTCATTCATTAAATATTTTTATTTTTAGATTTTTTAAAATTTTTATTCTTTAGTCCTTTTTTTTTTAACAGTCCAGACTTAATCCCCCTCCAGGTCTACCCTCCAGCTGTTCCAGATCCCACACTTCCTCTCCTCCCCATCTCCAAGATGATGCCCCCACCCCACCAGGCAACCCTACTCCCAGGGGCCCTGAGTCTCTTGAGGGTTAGGTACATCTTCTCTGACTGAATCCTGAGCAGGCAGTCTCTGCTGTATATGTGTTAGGGGCCTCATATCGGCTCCTGTATGCTGCCTGGTTGGTGGCTCAGTATCTGAGAGATCCCAGGAGTCTAGGTTTGTTGAAACTGCTGGTCTTCCTGGAGTCACCCTCCTCCTCAGCTTCTTGCAGCTTTTCCCTAATTCAACCATAGGGATCATGAGCTTCTGTCCATTGGTTGGGTATAAATATCTCCATCTGACTCTTTAAGCTGCTTGTTGTGTTTTTCAAAGGGCAGTCCTAATAGGGCCATAATTGTAAGCACACCATAGCATCAGTAATAGTGTCAGGCCTTACAGCCTTCCCCTGAGCTGGATCTCAATTTGGGCCTGTTACTGAACTTCCTTTTCCTCGGGCTCTTCTCCATTTCTCCATATTCAGTTCTTTCAGACAGGAATAATTCTGGGTCAGAGTTTTTGACTGTGGTATGGCAACCCCATCCCTCCACTTGATGCTCTGTCTTTCTACTAGAAGTGGACTCCACAAGTTCCCTTTCCCCACTGTTGAGTATTTTACCTAAGGTGCCTCCCTTGGAGTCCTGAGCATCTCTCAGGTCCCAGGTCTGTTGTACATTCTAGAGGGTCCCCCCATGTCCTAACTCCAGAGGTTGCTGGTTTTGCTTCTTTTTGGCTCTGAGAGCTTTAGTTCTGCCCCTCCCCCAATACCTAATAATGTTCCCCTCTTCCCCTCCCTATCACCTTTCCCACCCAAGTCCCTCCCTCCCTCTCTTCTGCTCCTATGATTGCTTTCTTCTCCCTTCCAAGTGGGATTGACGCATCCTCACTTGGGCTTTATGGCTTGTTAGCCTTCTTGAGTTCTGTGGATCATACTTTGGGAATTCTGCACTGTTTATTTTTTGCTAATATCTACTTATAACTGAGTACATACCAATTATTGTTTGAAAATTTTATACATCAATATAATGCTTTGAGAAAATTCATCCTTTATTTAATCCCTGCCAATGTTCCCCATCACTTCTGCTTCCCTGGTTTTACTTAGTTTTGCCTGTGTGTACAGGAGTGTAGGATAATCTACTGTAGATTGTGGAGCTTTTAGGACCCACAGTCACACAAAAAATAATTTTCTCCCTCCCCTGGCATCCATCAGTTGCCAATAGCTCCTTAGCTAGGAGTGGAATATCATGCACCCCTCTTCAATCCATGCTGGGATTCAGACTAGTTTGTTACTTTGCTGATCTTGTATATGTAGTCACCACTGTGAGTGGCACAGAGTAGAATTTTAGAAGTGATAAGAATAATATAATCTTTTGTCATTGCCAGGTTTTAAAACTTCAGTTTGAAGACCTACTTTCTTCATCTTTCCATTTTGTAAATTAAGCAGACATATTCTTGTGCCTGGGCAGATTGCTCAGTAGATATGAGAACTTCTTGTTTTTATAGGGACTGGAGTTCAATTTGCAGCATCCTCACAGCAGTTCACAACAATCTACAACTCCAGTTCCAGGGAGTCCAGTACAGTCTGCTGGCCTCTGTAGGAACTGCATGAACATGTTACCTATATATGTATGCAGGCAAAACACACATTTACATACAAATAAAGCAGTATCTAAAATAACTTAAACTTAATTTTACTTTCTCTTAAGTATTCTAGAGCAATTGTACATGGACCAAATACTAAGAAAATCATTCATTTATTTGTCTGTTTTAGATATTTTAGTAAGCATGCATTTATTATACAATATGTCTCAAACATAAGTAGAGTTTACAAAGTAGAAACTGGGGATACAGTGGGGTAACTAATTTCCACTACCACAAAGAGACAACACCTTAGGCTAAAATTTTCTGCATTTGTTTTTTATTTAAATTTTCCCTGAAATGAATGATTTCTTAAGCTCCTTATCACAGCATAGCATACATACAATAGGAGATTAATTAAAGAAAATAACCACTTTTGAAAACTGGTATTGTGGTTTCGGTTTTATTGCTGTGAAGAGACCCAGTGACCATAGAAACTCTTAAAAAGAAAAAAAGTAATTGGAGCTAGCTTACAGTTTCAGAGGTTTAGTCTGTTATCTGGTGGGAAGCACAGCACCATGTAAGCAAACATGGTCCTGGGGACAAAGATGAGAGTTCTGCATCTTGATCTGAAGACAACAGAAGTAGACTTTCTGACTACTGAGAGAAGCTTGAACATAGGAGTTCTCCCAGCCATCTCCATAGTGAATCACTTCTTCCAAGGCTACACTGACACCTACAAGGCCACACCTCCCCCTATAAGTCAAACATTTAAACAAATGGGTCTATGGGGGTTGCACATAAGCAAAGCACCACATTCCACTCCCTGACCCCATATGCTTATACCCATTACTTAGTACACAAGTATTCAGTCCAGTGTCAAAAGTCCTCAAATCTTTCACAGTTTAAATAGCTTAAACAATGTTTAAAAATCCAAATTTCATAGTCTCTTCTGAGACTTTTGCAATCTCTTAACTATAATTTCCTATAAAATCAAAATAAAAAATACATCACATACTTCCAACATATGAAGAGATAGGATACATATTATCTTTTCAAAGACTAGAGGAGGGAGCATAATGAGGAAACACTGGACCAAAGGAAGACCAAAAAAAAACAAAAACAAAAACAAAAAACAAACAAACAAAAAAAACAGTTGGGCAAACTCCAAATTCTGCATCTCCATGTCTGATGTCAAAACACTCTTTAGATATCTATCTACTTTCAACGTTGTCGACTGTAATGCACTTCTTTCTTTTTGACTTGTTTCACATCCTGTTAGCAAGCTTTCCTCCTTGGAAGGAATCTTGTGGCTCTAGCATTTCTAACCCCTTGGGGTCTCCAAGGCAATCCAGACTTCACCTTTCCATCTTCATACAATGGCCTCTATGGACTTCCATGCAAATACACCTCTGCCATACACTTGACCTCAACAGGTTTTCTTAGTCGCAGAAGGAGATTCCATAACTCTTCTCTTCTATCCTTGACTCTGAAGTCAAAATCACATTTCTGAAACTACCAAGTTCTGTTGTTTGCTGGCCCTAGAACATGGCCCTCTTGTTCAATTAGATCTTAACCAGCTTTCTGTTTTCTGTGGTTTCTTTCACTGCCTAGGCTTGGCTGTCCTGGAACTTTCTCTGTAAGTCAGATTGGCCTTGAAGTCAGATTTCTGCTTGCCTTGGTCTCTAGAGTGCTGGGTACAACTAAAGGCATGTACCACCACACCAGCTATGAGTTATCATTATCATTATTCTTTTTTACAAGTTGGAAGCTTAGCTGCTGGGTGGGATCTTGTCGAATGGTCACTACTCTCTTTATTTCTTTTAATATCTCTATTATGCTTATCTCCTTGAACTGGGTATTTAGCTTGATTCTACTAAGTGGTGCCTTTTCTCTTTGAACCATGCATTTTATATTTTTCCTTTCTCAGCTTGCTTCTTTTCATCAAAACACTCTTCATATGAGGAAACATTAGTAACCACAGGACAAAGTCTATACCAGACTGTTTTGAGATTTCCTTTGCCAGGGCAATTAACCCAAGACTCTTCCCTTTAGCATCAGGAAAACTTTTCAGACAAAGTCAAAAAGTAGCCAAATTCTTTACCAAAATATCACAAGAACAGTCTCTAAGGCAGAAATAACATCCTTCTCTGAAACTTCTTGAGCCAGGCCTGTAGAGTTCAAATCACCCTAGGCACCACTGTCTTCTATGTTTCTACTAGGATGGACCATTAAGCCCCACTTTGCTTTTATAATCCAAAGTTCTAGAATTCACATTCCTCCAAACAAAAAGGATCAGGTTTCTCACAGCAATATCCTATTCCTGATATCAACTTCTGTCTTAGTTTTGGTATCATTTCTGAAAAGAGACACCATGACCACAGTAATTCTTGTATGGGAAAACATTTAACAGGACTAGCTTACAGTTTCAGAGGTTTAGTCAATTATTGTTATAGAGGAAATCATGGCAGTATGCAAACAGACATGATGCTGGAAAAGATGAGGCTCTACATCTTGATCTAAAGGTAACAGAAATAGACTGTGTGCCAGACTTGGCATACCTTGAGCATTAGAGAGCTCAAAGCCCAACTCAACACTGACACATTTCTTCCAACAATATCACACCTCCTGCAATAAGGCCACATCTCCTAATAGTGCCCCTCACTATGAACCAAACACTCAGATGCATGAGTCTATGGAAACTATACCTAATCAAGCCGTCATAATTGGCACAGTCTATGACCTGAGAAATATCTGATATTCTGCAAAGGAATGCACACCAATAAAAAGGCAGATATCAAATTATATTTTGTCAACCTTAATATATTGCTAAGAAACAACACTAATTCCACATCATAGTCATTTGCCTCCTAGTTTCCCCTTTACTAAAAGTAATATGAGAATTATTATATGGTATCTCATAGAAATACACCACCTTGCACTAGAATATGACAGTTGAGTCTATGTTCCTCTGTCTCCATCACCACTTTCCTCCTTTCCAAGCCAACAAACTATAGAAAAAGGGGCTTTTGAAATTTCAGAACTTTTGTGATTAGATTACCTCACTCTGGATGATATTTTCTAGTTCTATCCATATGCTTAAGAATTTCATGAAGTCATCATTTTTAATAGCTGAGTAGTACTCCATTGTCTAAATGTACCACGTTTTCTGGATCCATTCCTCTGTTGAAGGACATCTGGGTTCTTTCCAGCTTCTGGCTGTTATAAATAAGGCTTCTATGAACATAGTGGAGTATGTGTCTTTATTACATGTTAGAGCATTTTTTTGGGTATATGCCCAGGAGTAGTATAGCTAGGTTCTTAGGTAGTACTATATCGAATTTTCTAAGGAACCACCAAACTGATTTCCAGCGTGGTAGTACTAGCTTGCAACCCCACCAGCAATGGAGGAGTGTTCCTCTTTCTCCACATCCTTTCCAGCATCTGCTGTCACCTTCATTTTAGATTTTAGCCATTCTAACTGGTGTGAGGTTGAATCTCAGGGTTGTTTTGATTTGCATTTCCCTGATAACTAAGGATTTTGAACATGTCTTTAGGTGCTTCTTGGCCATTGAATATTTTCAGTTGAAAATTCTGTTTAGCTCCGTGCCTCATTTTTAATAGGTTTGTATTGTTCTCTGGAGTCTAAACTTCTTGAGTTCTTTGTATATATTGCATATTAACCCTCTATCAGGTGTAGGATTGGTAAAAATATCATCCTGAATGAGGTAACCCAATCATAAAAGAAAATACATGGTATGCACTCACTGATAAGTGGATATTAACCCCAAAGCTCCATACAAATAACCAGGATACAATTCATAGACCACATGAAACTCAATAAGAAGGAAGACCAAAGTGTGGATGCTTCAGTCCTTCTTAGAAGGAGAACAAAATACTCACAGGAGCAAATATGGAGATAAAGTGTAGAACAGAGACTGAAGGAAAGGCCACCCAGAGACTGTCCCACCTGCAGATTCATCACATATACAGTTACCGAAACCAAAGACCATTGTAGATGCCAAGAAATGCATGCTGAAAGGATCCTGATAAGGCTGTCTTCTGAGAGGCCCTGCCAGAGCTTTACATAATCAGAAGTAGATGTTTGCAGCCAACCATTGGACTGAGCACTGGCTCCCTAATACAAGAATTAGAGAAAGGACTTAAGGAGTTGAAGGGGTTTGCAATCTCATAGGAAGAACAATATCAACCAACAAGATCACCCCACCCCAGAACTCCCAGGGAGTAAGCCATCAACAAAGGAGTACACATGGCTCCAGCTGCATATGTAGCAGAGGATTGCCTTGTCATGCATCAATGAGAAGAGATATCCATGTCCTATGACATGTAGGGGAATTGAGGGCGAGGAGGTAGCAGTGGGTGGATGGGTGGAGGAACACCCTCATAGGAGGGAGAGGGAGGATGTGATAGGAGGGAGTGAAAGTGACAAATGGGATAACATTTGAAATGTAAATAAAGAAAATATCCAACAAAAAAAGAAAAAAAAAAGAAAATTCAGAATTAGTATTTCCTACCTTGCCCTTGGAATAAAATTCTTAAGTCCCTAAGGAAACTTGCAAGGCTTTATGCCTGGCTTCTCCTGAATTTACCACTTGCATTTTACACTAAGATTATATCACTCTGGTTTTAATTCACAGAATTTTGTATTCATAATTATCCCAGTCTGATATAATCTTACCAACTAAGGAAGGCAACTTACTTAATTCATTAGATCTCTGCCTACCTATTAGTTCTCTGGGGATGCTTTTTAACTCACACCACTATATTAAGACCTTAAAACATTATTTAATGAAGTCCTGTGATTTTATTTTTTTCCTTTCCGCTTTCAAAAACCTGTAAAACTTAATTTCCTGTGTAGCAGTTGGATTTCTGACTATAGGTCAAATTCCATTCAGGATAACC
This sequence comes from Mastomys coucha, assembly GCF_008632895.1. Classification (NCBI taxonomy): domain Eukaryota; kingdom Metazoa; phylum Chordata; class Mammalia; order Rodentia; family Muridae; genus Mastomys; species Mastomys coucha. The sequence continues at coordinate 145,013,482 of NW_022196904.1, forward strand.
CATATTTTATTTATTACCATGTTCAAATCAAACTTCATGTCTAAGACACAGTAGTCTCTAAATATTTGCTGAAATGATGAACAAGGTTACAAAGTCTCCATGGAGATATCCCCAAGTAATATTTTTAGCAAATAATGGAGGTCATTAAAAGGTGATAGATTCATTCTACTCTGTCTTCTGGAAATAAAGAATATGTGCATAGGAGATGAAAGAAGATAGTGGTGTCTATCACTACAGAGTAGAAAATAACTTGGATTAATTGGAGCATTTATCTATAAATAATTCCAAGGGACAAATAAAACTTCTGACCTTTGGTGATCAAGAAACAATATAATACTGTATCTGCTATTCAGTACAACCATGCATCAAGATTGAACTATTTCCAATATTAATCTAAATCATTACTTCTTCTTTTCATTATGTTATATCTAGACTATATCCTATCTTGGAAATATAGAAAACTTACTGTAGCTGAGCATTCCTCAATCATAACTCCTTTCTATCTAAGCTTCCTTTTGCTTTTAAGCTACTTGTATTCCTCTATGAAAAAATAATTAACTTGATTATGAGTGAATGTTCACTTTTTGTCCAATGTTATTTCATAACCAAAAGTTTATCCTAATCACATAAGAAGCACATTGTCATTGTTCTAGGTAAAAAAAAAAAATGAGTTTAATATGATACAGCAAAGCAGCTGAAGTAAGACTCAACAATATTAAGAATATAAATGAATGAATGAATAAATAAATAAATAAATATTACATTTTAGAACATATCCATTTATAATAGTCCCTGACATTGATTTCATCTTTTTTGATATGGACTAAGAATCTGAACTTTTAATTCAAAAAAATCAGAAATTTTTCTTTTAATTCCCAGCAGTGGGAGAGGGAACTCAAAGAGTCCACTTCTAGTAGATAGACTGGGACACAAGTGGAGAGAATGGGTTACCAACCCACAGTAAAAAAATCCTGACCCAGATTTTTTCCTTCCTAAAAAAACTACAGGGACAAAAATGGAGACAAGTCTGAATAAGGGTGGTCCAATAACTGGCCCAATTGGGGTGGGGGACGAAGGTCTGACACTATTACTGATGCTGTGATATACCTAAAGACAGGAGCCCAGCATGGCTGTCCTCTGAGAGGCCCTACCAACAGCTGACTGAGACAGGTAAAGGCACTTACATCAAACCATTGGACTGAAGCTGGGGACCTCTATGACTGAATTAACAGAAGGATTGAAGAAGCTGACAGGGAGAGCGAATCCATAGGAAGACCAGCAGTCTCAACTAACCTGGACTCCTAGCATCTCCCAGAGACTGAGCCGCCAACCAGGAAGCATACAAGGAATGGTCCAAGGCCCTAGCACATATAAAACAGATGAATGCCTGTTCTCGCCTCAGTGGAAGAAGGCACATATAAACCTTGAGAGACATGAGGCCCCAAGAAATAGGGATGCCTGGAAGAATAAAAAGAAATACTCTTCAGAGGCAAGAGGGAAGAGGAATAGAATGAGGAACTACGGGAGTGGGAATTGCCAGTGCAGAGGCTGGAATATAAATAAATAATATAAGCTTTAAAAAATCAGAAAAATTCTTGGGGTCACTTAAGTATACTATCATTTCATCTGCAAATAGTGATAATTTGACTTCTTCCTTTCCAATTCATATCCTTTTGATCTACTTTTGTTGTCTAATTGCTCTGGCTAGGACTTCAAGTACAATATTTAATGAGTAGGGAGAGAGTGGGCAGCCTTGTGTAGTCCCTGATTTTAGTGGGATTGTTTCAAGTTTCTCTCCATTTAGTTTGATGTTGGCTACTGATTTTCTGCATATTGCTTTTACTATGTTTAAGTATGGGCCTTGCATTTCTGATCTCTCCAAGACTTTTATCATGAAGGGGTGCTGGATTTTGTCAAATGCTTTCTCAGCATCCAATGAGAAGATCATATGATTTTTTTTTCTTTGAGTTTGTTTATGCAGTGGATTCCATTGATGGATTTCCGTATATTGTACCATCCCTGCATACCTGGGATGAAGCTTACTTGATCATGATGGATGGTCATTTTGATGTGTTCTTGGATTCGGTTTGTAAAAATTTTATTGAGTATTTTTGCAATGATAATCATAAGGGAAATCGGTCTGAAGAATTTTTTCTTTGTTAGGTCTTTGTGTTGTTTAGGTATCAGAGTAGTTGTAGCTTCATAGAATGAATTGGGTAGAGTACCTTCTGTTGCTATTTTGTGGAATAGTTTGAGGAGTATTGGTATTAGGTATTCTTTGAAGTTCTGATAAAAATCTGCACTAAATCCATCTAGTCCTGGGTTTTTTTTTTTTTTTGGTTGGGAGACTATTAATGACTTTCTATTTCATTAGCAGATATAGGACTGTTTAGATCATTTATCTGATCTTGATTTAACTTTGGTACCTGGTATCTTACTAGAAAATTGTCACTTTCATTCAGGTTTTCCACTTCTGTTGAGTATAGGCTTTGGTAATGGGATCTGATGATTTTTTTTGGATTTCTTCAGTTTCAGTTGTTATGTCTCCCTTTTCATTTCTGATCTTCTTAATTAAAATACTGTCTCTGTGTTCTCTAGATAGTCTGGATAATGGCTTATCTATTTTGTTGATTTTCTCAAAGAACCAGCTCCTGGTTTGGTTGATCCTTTGTGTAGTTCTTTTTGTTTCCATTTGGTTGATTTCAGCCCTGAGTTTGATTATTTCCTGCCATTGGCTCCTCTAGAGTGAATTTGCTTCTTTTTGTTCTAGAGCTTTCAGATGTGCTATCAAATTGCTCTCTCCAGTTTCTTTTTTGAGGTACTTAGACCTATGAGTTTTCCTCTTAGGACTGCTTTCATTGTGTCCCATAAGTTTGGGTATATTATAGCTTCATTTTCATTAAACTCTAGAAAGCCTTTAATTTCACTCTTTATTTCTTCCTTGACCAGGTTATCATTGAGTAGAGTGTTAAGCTTCCACGTGTATATGGGCTTTCTATTGTTTATGCTGTTATTGAGAAGCAGCCTTACTCCATGGTGATCTGATAGGATGCAAGGAATTATTTCAATCTTCTTGTATCTGTTGAAGCCTGATTTGTGATGAATTATATGGTCAGTTTTGGAGAAGGTACCATGAGGTGCTGAGAATAAGATATTTTTTGTTGTTGTTTTAGAATAAAAAGTTCTATAGATATCTGTTAAATCTATTTGTTTCATAACTTCTGTTAGTCTCACTGTGTCTTTGTTTATTTTCTGTTTCCATGAACTGTCCATTGGAGAGAGTGGGGTGTAGAAGTCTCCCCCTATTATTGTGTATGGTGCTATGTGTGATTTGAGCTTTAGTAAAGTTTCTTTTATGAATATAGATGCCTTTACATTTGGAGCATAGAGGTTCCAAATTGAGAGTTCATCTTGGTAGATTTTACCTTTGATGAGTATAAAGTGTCCCTCCTTATCTTTTTTGATCACTTTAGGTTGAAAGTCGATTTTATTCAATATTAGAATGGCTACTCCAGCTTGTTTCTTGAGACCATTTGCTCAGAAAATTGTTTCCAAGCCTAAACCTGATAAACAACTTCAGCAAAGTACCTGGATATAAAATTAACTCAAGCAAATCAGTGGCCTTCCTCTACACAAAGGATAAACAGGCTGAGAAAGAAATTAGGGAAACAACACACTTCACAATAGTCACAAATAACATAAAATACCTTGGTGTGACTCTAACAAAGCAAGTAAAATATCTGTATGACAAGAACTTCAAGTCTGAAGAAGGAAATCGAAGAAGATCTCAGAAGATGGAAAGATCTCTCATATTCATGAATTGTCAGGATTAATATAGTAAAACTGGCCATCTTGCTGAAAGCAACCTACAGATTCAATGCAATCCCCATCAAAATTCCAACTCAATTCTTCACAGACTTAGAAAGAGCAATTTGAAAATTCATCTGGAATAACAAAATTCCAGGATATCAAAAACTATTCTTAACAATAAAAGAACCTCTGGTGGAATCACCATCCCCGACCTTAAGCTGTACTACAGAGCAATTGTGATAAAAACTGCATGGTTTTGGTACAGTGACAGGCAGGTGGATCAACAGAATTGAAAACTCAGAAATGGACCCACATACCTATGGCCACTTGATCTTTGTCAAAGAAGTTAAAACCATCCAGTGGAAAAAAGACAGCATTTTCAACAAATGGTGCTGGCTCAACTGGCAGTTAGTATATAGAAGAACGCAAATCAATCCATTCCTATCTCCTTATACAAAGTTCGAATCCAAGTAGATCAAGGACCTCCATATAAAACCAGATACACTGAAACTAATAGAAAAGAAAGTGGGGAAGAGCCTGGAGCACATAGGTATAGGGAAAATTTTCCTGAACAGAACACCAATAGCTCATGCTCTAAGATCAAGAATTGACAAATGGGAACTCATAAAATTGCAAAGCTTCTGTAAGGCAAAAGACACTGTCAATAGGACAAAATGGCAACCAACAAATTGGGAAAAGATATTTACCAATCCTATATCTGATAGAGGGTTAATATCCAATATATACAAAGAACTCAAGAAGTTAAACTCCAGAGAGCCAAATAACCCTATAAAAATGGGGTACAGAGCTAAACAAAGAATTCTCAACTGGCAAATACCGAATGGCTGAGAAGCACCTAAAGTAATGTTCAACATCCTTAGTCATCAGGGAAATGCAAATCAAAACAACCCTGAGATTCCACCCCACACCAGTCATAATGGCTAAGGTCAAAAACTCAGGTGACAGCAGATACTGGTGATGTTGTGGAGAAAGAGAAACACTCCTTCACTGCTGGTGGAATTGCACGCTGGTACAACCACTCAGGAAATCAGTTTGGCAGTTCCTCTGGGAATTGGACATAGTACTACCAGAGGACACAGCTATACCACTCCTGGGCATATACCCAGAATTTCTACAACATGTAATAAGGACATATGCTCTACTATGTTCATAGCAGCCTCACTTGTAGTAGCCAGAAACTAGAAACAACCCAAATGTCCCTCAACAGAGGAGTGGATACAGAAAATGTGGTACATCTACACAATGGAGTACTACTCAGCTATTAAAAACAATGAGTTTATGAAATTCTTAGGGAAATGGATGGATCTGGAGAATATCATCTTGAGTGAGGTAATCCAATCACAAAAGAACACACATAGTATGCACTCTCTGATAAATGGATACTAGCCCAGAAGCTCAGAATACCTAAAATACAATCCACAAACCACAAGAAACTCAAGAAGAAAAAATATCAATGTGTGGATGCTTCATTCCATCTTATAAAGGGGAACAAAATACCCATCTAAAGAGTTACAGAGACAAACTTTGGAGCAGAGACTGAAGGAAGGACAATCCAGAGACTGTTCCACCTTGGAATCCTTTCCATATTCAATCATCAAACCCAGACACTATTGTGGATGTCAACAAGTGGCTGGCTGACAGGAGACTGAAATAGCTGTCTTCTGAGAGGCTCTGACAGTGCCTGACTAATACAGAAGTAGAGACTCACAATCATTCATTGGACTGAACATAGGGTCCCCAATGAAGGAGCTAGAGAAAGGACCCAAAGAACTGAAGGGGTTGCAGCCCTTTAGGATAAACAACAATATGAACTAACTAGTACCCTCAGAGCTCTCAGGGACTAAACCATCAACCAAAGAGCACACATGGTGGGACTTATGGCTCCAGCAACATATGTATAGCAGAGGAGGGTCTAGTAGGTCATCAATGGGAGGAGAGGCCCTTGGTCCTGTGAATGTTTTCTGCCCCAGTGTAGGATGATGCCAGGGCCAGGAAGAGGGAGAGAGTGGGTTTGTGAGCAGGAAGAAGGTGGAGAAAACAGTGTTTGTTTTTTGTTTTTGTTTTTGATATTTTTTCAGAGAGGTAGCCAGGAGAGGAGACATCATTTGAAATATAAAGAAAATATTTAATAAAAAAGTCAGAAAAATTGTCTTTATTTTTCATTATGTAATTATGTACTTTGTATGTGTAAGAGAAGATGGATGGAGAGAGACAATGCACATGGAAGCCAGAAGATTCCCATGAATCTGGAGCTATAGGTAGCAGTCTAGTATGGGTGGTGGGAACTGAATTTGAGTCCTCTTCACAAGCAGGATCCAATCTCAACCACTAAGCCTTCTCTACATCCTCAATAAAAATGTATTTGTGTAAGGAAATGATACAAAACAGTTATTGCTCAAAATCATAGAGCTAATAAAGTTCTAGAAGCCAAACTTACATTTTCTGCTTCAGTGCAATTCTGAGAGCAAAGTCATATATATTAAGAAGATAAAGCAAAGCCCCAACAGATAGAGACTTTGTACGGATGAAGCTTACATCTTACTTTCTTGAGAAGCCTTAATTCTTTTGAAAGCTTTCTTTAGAGCCTCCTTCACTTCCTTGTTCCTCAGGCTATAGATCATGGGGTTCAACATAGGAATCACCACAGTGTAGAATACAGACACAATCTTGTCTTCCCAGAGGGATTTGCCCATATTACCTTTCAAGTACATAAATATAAGTGTTCCAAAAAAAAGAGCCACTGCAATCATGTGAGATGCACAAGTAGAGAAGGTCTTAGCTTTGGCCCCTGCTGTATGAATCTTCAGAATAGCCCAGATAATAAATAGGTAAGATATGAGAATCACTGTAACACTAGTTGTGATGACCAAAAAAGCCAACAGGAAGATCACCTGTTCCCGTAACTTGGTCTCACTACAAGCAAGCTTCAGTAGGGGTGGGAGGTCACAAAAAAAGAAATCAACCTGGTTAGATTTACAGAATGACATGGAAAAAGTACACCCAGTCCGGACCACAGTATTTATCATTGCACCAGAATATGCTGTAGCAACCAGCCCCAAACGAGTCTGTGGTGTCATGGCCATGGCATAAAGTAGGGGGTTACATACAGCCACATAGCGGTCATATGCCATCACAGCCAAAAGGAAACATTCTGTACTAGCATACAAGGTGAAAAAGAAGAACTGGGTAGCACAGCGCTCATAAGTGATAACCATCTTATTATTCCCCAAGGTCTCCAGCAATTGAGGCACAATAACAGATGAGTAGCAAATATCCAGGAAGGACAGATGGCTGAGGAAGAAGTACATGGGTGTTTGGAGCCGAGGGTCACTTTGAATTAACATGATCATGCCCAGGTTTCCAACAATGGTGATGAGATAAAAGACCAAAAACATGAAGAAGAGACCCAACTGTAGCTCTGACCGAAGCTGGAACCCCATGAGAATAAATTCTGTCAACCTGGTGCCATTGTCTGCCATAAAGTCAAGGTCACCTGAGGAAATAAAATAAGAGCAGTAATAAGATATTTCTGGAGATTAGCATGACTACAACCTGCTTGGTTCTCAGTAATGAGCCTCATTTGCAAAACACTTTTCAACTTTCACAAGCTTTCTTTCACTTGAACTAAAAATCCTGTATAGCACAAAATGTTGTGTTATTCCCACTTTTGACTAAAGAATGACAAAGAGATAAAGTGGCTGAGCTCACCCCACAAGGCCTCTTAATTAGGAAACGGGCAAATTGTGATCTAGTGCTAAGTTTCTCAAGGACTTCCAAACCTCTGCAAGTCCACCACTGGAGCTATATATTTACTTCATGTGCAACCAGAAAAAGGTTTCAAAGAAACAATATTGGAATAGTATACATAAAATACTTTTAGACTTTGAACAAGTCCTATAATCTTTCTGGACATTGTGTTTCTCTTTGTTTACTAACATTACAGCACCACAGTCAAAATACTAAATAGAACCTTCAAATAATAAGAGGGACCAACTTACACATCTCTCATCACTAAACCTTCCATGCTAATAATAAACTCCCATACTGATAATTAGGTTACATCTTGAGTTGTTGAACAAAAGCACCAAATAAAAAGCCACAGACAACTCAGATTATAACCTAGGAAATTGATTTATTTTCTCAAATTGATATTAAGTTCCTATTCCTGAAGATAACACATACATAACCCATTGAACACAGAGAAGTCTGTTGCCTATCTAGAAGCTTAACTCCACTGACCAGTGTTCATGATACAGGAAAGAACTCTGCATGCTACTAGAGGAGAAGGTAAATACCATCTCAGCTCAAACCCTTTGATCTACAATAGTGGTATGCCTGTAATAAACATTACTGCAATAGAGGAACAAAAGTTCTGGGACTTATCAACCACTATATGATTGGATTTAAAACACACTCCATGAAAAGGAATCCATACCTGACACTGCTCAGGTGGCCAAAAACCTGAGATCAGGCAGGCTATAGGTATTATGGAAACCAAATGCTACTCTTCTGCTAAAGGAATGTAGCAATAAAATAACCCCTGACAACATTCTACTACACATCACAACACATATATCAGCCAACATCTCAGAAACTTCCTTCTGCAGTAGATAGGAACAAATACAGAGACTGAACCAGTAGATAGGAACAAATACAGAGACAGAGATTGGGAGATCTTGTAACATTTAGTCCTATAAGGGATGTCTCCATCAAATCCCTCCCCTCAGAGATCTGGGACCTCTGAAGAACAAGAGGCAGAAAGATTTTAAGAGCCAGTGGGTACGGAAGACAAAAAAGAAAGAAGGGCGTTTAGACACAAGAGGACTGACACACATGTGAACTCAAACAGATAATAGCAGCATGCACAGGTCTAAGCCAGATGTTCCCAGCACCAAGAAGAATGTAGTCACAACTGCCCATCCCTAACTCAAAACCTATATCCAATAGAGAATGCCTTACAGAGAAGAGCAGTTCCCTCAAAAAGTGTCTCACTGGGTTTATGAAATAGTCCTACATGCCAAATCATTATCAATCATGGAGATGCATGAGTCAAGCCATTCCAGAACTAGTGTACAAAGTTCAATAAGAGATAGAAATGGCATCATAAATTATAATTCTAACAAACATCAGGTTTTCTATGGACAGCAGGACATGACAAGTTCTCTGCCTTTCTATACTTATCATTTGGGGCACTAAAACACTAGAATATGTACAAGTAAAACATTTACTTGTTCTCTCAGTATGAGTGAAATAAAATGTAAATTTTCAAAAAAGCTCATATAGGTTCAGATGAATAACAAAGTAAACTTTGGGGATTAGTAAAAGATGACTTAATGATGGAATAATGGTCAGTGTCTAATGGTTCATCCCCAAATTTAGAATTCTTGTTAATATGATTGTTTTATTTCTTTTAGTATTCTTATGGCATAATCCTTTTTTTTCCAGTTTTCTGAGGCAGGGTTTCTCTGTGTAGCCCTGGTTGTCCCAGAACTAACTCTGTAGACCAGGCTGGCCTCCAACTCAGAAATCTACCTGCCTCTGCATCCAAAGCGCTGGGATTAAAGGTGTGCACCACTAGTGCCTACCATCTTATTTTTATCTTCTCCTGAATCAATAACTTGTTCTGTTTTCAAAAGTTTGTGAAGGTCCAGAGAGGTGGCTCAGGAGTTATATTCACTGCTCTTGCAGAACTGGGCATCCCAGTTCAGTGCCCAGTGCACTTGACAAGCAGTTCAAAGCCTCACAAAAGTTCACCTTCAAGATTACTAACAATTTTTTATATCCTTGGAAGAGAGCTGTATAAATATATACACAGATACATATTTTTTAATTAAATATTTACATTTTACAAAGTCTGTATAATCAAGGGGAAAATAATTTGTATGGAGAGTTGACTCTATTGTCCAGCCAACTCTCTTCCTGACTTCATCAGGCCTACAGCAATAGGAACATCCAGCTTAGATCCTTCCTCACCCACAATTGACCCGCCCATACAAGAAAATGAGCTTAAGTCCAACCTTATAATGATGATACATTACTTTAAAGAGGAATTAATAAGTCTCTTAGAGAAATACAAGAAAGGCCGGGTGGTGGTAGTGCATGCCTTTAATCCCAGCACTTGGGAGGCAGAGGTAGGTGAATTTCTGAGTTTGAGGTCAGCCTTGTCTACAGAATGAGTTCCAGGATAGCCAGGGCTACACAGGGAAACCCTGACTCAAAAAACCAAAAAAAAAGAAAAAAAAAAGAAATACAAGAAAATACAATTAAACATGTGAAGGAAATGAATAAAACTATTCAAGGCCTAAAAGGCAAAATAGAAGCAATAAAGAAAACACAAACTGAGGGAACCCAGGAGGTGGAAAACCTAGGGAAGAAAACAAGATATGTAAGCATCATCAACAGAATAAGAAATGGAAGAGATAATCTCAGGCATAAAAGATACAATAGAAGAAATTGATACTTCAGTCAAATCAACCGAACAACTCTCTATACAATGATCACTGGGTCAGGGAAGAAATCAAGAAAGAAACTGAAGACTTTCTAGAATTCAAAAAAAATAAAGACACAACATATTCACACTTTTGGGGCACAATGAAAGCAGTATTTAGAGGAAAGTTTATAGCACTAAGGGACTTTGTAAAGAAATGAGAGAGATCTCATACTAGCAACTTAACAGCACACCTGGAAGCTCTAAAACAAAAAGAAGCAAACTACCACAGATGAGTAAATGCCAAAAAAATAGTCAAATTCAGTGTTGAAATCAATCAATTAAAAACAAAGAAAATAATACAAAGAATCAACAAAACCATGAGCTGGTTCTTTGAGAAAATCAATAGTATAGACAAAATTCCTTACCTAAACTAACTGAAAGGAAAAAGAAACAGCATCCAAATTAACAAAATCAGAAACAAAAAGAAAGACACAACAACAGACACTGAGGAAATTCAAAGAATTATTAGTTATTACTTCAAAACCTGTACTCCACAAAATGGAAAATCTAAATGAAATAGATAATTTTCTAGTTAGATACCACTTTCTCATGTTAACTCAAGGTCAGAAAAAACATTTGAATAGTCCTATAACATCATTAAAAATCTTCTAACCAGAAAAATTCCAAGTCCTTATAATTTTAGTCCAAAATTCTACCAGACTTAGAGGAAGAACTAATATCAACATCCATCCCTCAAACTATTCCACAAATAGAAACATAAGGAAGGTTGCTAAATCCATTCTATGAAGCCAGTCATCCTGAAACCTAAGCCACATAAAGACTCAACAAAAAGGTGAATTTCAGACCAATTCTTGTTATGAATATCATTGCAAATATACTCAATAAAGTACCCTCAACTGAATCCAAGAACACAACAAAATATCATTCACTTTGACAAAGTAGGCTTCATTTAAGTGATTCAGGAAAGATACAAAAACCCATCAATGTAATCCACCATGTAAAAAACTGAAAGAAAAAAACTCACATGATCATGCCATTAGATACTGAAAAATCTTTTCAGGAGATGCAAAACCCCTTCATGTTAAAGGTCTTGGAGAGATCCGGGGTACAAGATGGATATATAAAAATAATAAAAGCAATAAACACCAAACCAATAGCCAACATCAAACTAAATGGAGAGAAATTTAAAGGAATTCTACTAAAACCAGGGACAAGACAAGGCTGCCCACACTCCTTATGTCTATTCATCTAGTGTTCGAAGTTCTAGCTATACAACCAACTGAGATCAAGGAGATACAAACTGGAAAGGAAGAAGTCAAAGTATCGCTATTCACAGATGATATGATATTATACATAAATGACTCCTTAAATTCTACCAGAGAATTCCTACACCTTAAAAAAACCTTCAGCAAAGTAGCTAGATATAAAATAAACTAAAATCAAAATCAGTAGCCTTTCTTTATACAAATGATTATCAGTCTAAGAAAGAAATTAGGAAAACAACACCTTTCAAAGTAGCCACAAGTAATATAAACTATCTTTGTGTAATTCTAAGCACATGATAGACCTGTATGACAAGAATGTGAAGACTCTAAACAAAGAAATTAAACAATATATCAGAAAATGGAAAGATCTCTAATTCTCCTGGATTAGTATGATTAAAATACTAAAAAAAGTCATCTTACCAAAAGCAATCTAAAGATTCAATGCAATTCCCATCAAAATTCTAACACAATTCTTTACAGACCTGAAAGAGCAATTCTCAATTTCCTATGGAAAAACAAAAAAAAACTAGGATAGCTAAAAATATTCTGTAAAATAAAATAAATCCTTTAGTTATCAAGCTGTAGTACAAAAGAAAAGTGAAAAAAAAAAAACCTTGCATGGTGTTAGTATAACAACAAACAATTTGCTCAATGGAATAGAATTGAACACCCAGAAATAATAAGCCCACACACCTATTTGACAAAGAATCCAAAACCAAACAATGGAACAATGACAGCATCTTCAACAAATGGTGCTGGTCTAACTGTATATATGCATGTAGAAGAATGCAGTATTATGTTTATTATCCTGCACAAAACTCAAGATAAAGTGGACTAAAGATCTTGTACTGGCTGGTTTTGTGTGCCAACTTGACACAGGCTGGAGTTATAACGGAGAATGGAGCTTCAGTTGGGGAAGTGCCTCCATGAGATTCAGCTGTGGGGTATTTTCTCAATTAGTGATCAAGGGGATAAGGCCCCTTGTGGGTGGTGCCATCCCTGGGCTGGTAGTCTTAGGTTCTATAAGAGAGCAGGCTGAGCAAGCCAGGGGAAGCAAGCCAGTATGGAACATCTCTCTATGGCCTCTGCATCAGCTTCTGCTTCCTGACCTGCTTGAGTTCCAGTCCTGGCTTCCTCTGGTGATGAACAGCAATGTGGAAGTGTAAGCTGAATAACCCTTTTCTCCCCAACTTGCTTCTTGGTCATGATGTTTGTGCAGGAATAGAAATTCTGACTAAGACAGATCTCAACATAAAAACAGACACACTAAGTCTAATAGAAGAGAAATTGGGAAACTCCCTTCATTGGTACAGGAATCAAATTCCTAAACAGAACACAAATATCTCAGTCTCTAAGATCAACAATTAATAAATGAGACCTCAAAAAACTGAAAAGCTTTGCAAGGGAAAGGACATCATCAATAGGACAAAATGGTAGACTACAGAATGTGAAAAGATATTCACCACTTTGACAACTGACAGAGAACTAGCATCCACAATATGTAAAGGGCTGAATAAACTGGACATCAACAAACCAAACAACTCAATTGAAAACTAAAATGGTCCACAGAGTTAAACAGAATTCTCAACAGAGGAATCTCTAATGGCTGAGAAGAACTTAGCGAAATGTTCAATGTACTTAGTCATTATAGAAATATAATCAAAATAACTCTGTGCTTCCATCTTATACTCATCAGAATATCTAAGATCAAAGACTCAAGTAACCACACATGCTGATGAGGATGTGGAGCAAGGAGAACATTCCTTCAATGCTGGTGAGAATGCACACTTCTAAAACCACTATGGAAATCAATTTTGCAGTTTCTCAGACAATTGGCAATAGTTCTACCCCAGGGCCCAACTATAGTATACTGACCATATACCCAAAAGACACCCCACTATAGCACAATGACAGTTGCTCAACTGTGTTCATAGAAACTTTATTCATGATAGCCAGAAACTTCAAACAACCTAGGTGTTCCTCAACTGAAGACTGGATAAAGAAAATGTGGTATATCTACACAATGGAATTGTACTCAACTATTAAAAATAAAGACATCATGAAAGTTGCAGGCAAATGAATGAAACTAGAAAATATCATCCTAAGTGAGGTAAATCAGACCCAGAAAGAAATGTATGGCATATGTTCACTTATAAGTTCACAATAGCCGTAAAGTGCAGGGTAAGCATGCTACAATCCAGAGACCCAAAGAAACTGAGTAAAATGAATGGCCCAAAGGAGGATGTGTAAATCCCATTCAGAGGGAAAAACAATGAAGTCATAAAAAGTGGATTGAGAAATTCTGTGTCTGTGGGTGAGGGGGTAAAGAGGAGAATGGGAATGCAGATCAGGTGCGGGGGTGAGGGAGCAGGAAAGAGCTGGGAGAATGGATATGGGGGAGGAGGGCGCAGCATCTCTGGGACTAGCTGGAGACCTGGTAAATGGAAGGCTCTGAGGAGTCTATGGATGACCTTCGCTGACATTCCTACCAGCAAGAGATATGGAGACTGAAATGGTCACCTCTATTAGCTAGGCAAGACTCCCAGTGGAGGGAGGGAGGAGGACATTAACCCATCCACATAACTTTAAACCTAAAATTTGTCCTGACTACAATATGCACAGGGATAAACCTGGATAGAGACCCAACCCTGATATTATTAATGATACTCTGCCATTCTTCTAGACAGAAATCTATCATAACTCTCTCCTGAGAGGTTTCACCCAGAAATGCATTAAAACTTATACAAAGACCCACAGCCAAACATCAGGCAGAGCAGTAGGAGAATTGTGGAAGAGTAGGGGATAGAAGTACATGACCTGGAAGGGTCAAGGACACCATAAGACTTATGGAGTCAACTAACCTGGACTCATAGGGGCTCACAGAGACTGAACTACCAACCAAAGGAGCATGCAGGGCTGAATTTAGATCTTCCTAAACACATTTGTAGCAGATGTACAGCTTGCTCACGTGGGCCACCTAACAATTGAAGCAGAGGATGTCTCTGACTTTATTGCCTGCCATTGGATCCCATTCTCCTAACTGGTCTGCCTGGTTGGGCCTCAGTGGGAGAGGATGCTTTAGTGCTGCTGGGACAGATGTTCCAGGGTAGGCTGATACACAAGGAAGCCTTTCCCTTCTATGAGGAGGAGAGACTGCAATGGTGGGAGGAATTCATAAGGGCGAGACTCAGAAGAGAGGAGGTAAATGGACTATAAGAATGTAAAGTGGACTGACTTGGCCATCCTCTGCTATACATATGCTGTTGGAGTCATGAGTCCCACCATGTGTAGTCTTTGGTTGGTGGTTTAGTCCCTGGGAGCTCTGAGGGTACTAGTTAGTTCATGTTGTTTTTCTTCCTAAGGAGCTTCAAACCCTTCAGCTCCTTGGGTCCTTTCTCTAGCTCCTTCATTGGGGACCCTGTGCTCAGCCCTTGGCCCTGTGAAGGTTCTATGCCCCAGTAGGGGAATGCCAGGGCCTGGAAGTGGGAGAGAGTGGGTTGGTGAGCAGAAGGAGGAGGGAGGAAACAGGGTAATTTTCTTTGTTTTTTAGGTTTTTATTTTATTTTATTTTATTTTTTCTTTTTTTTGGAGGGGAAAATATCTAATAAAAATGAAAAAAAAAGAATTTAAAGTGGATAAATAAATAAATAAATTATTGAAAAAAAAGTATTTTGCTACTACCACCCAATCAATATATACTTTTATGAGGATAAAAATCATTTTAATAAATAAGATTTTATGTTTAAATGTTAAATGGATATATTTTGTCAGAACAAAAAAACTGAAAGGTTTTTATGAGATGTAAAAGTCTGACCAAGTTTTTTAATGTATATAAGAAGGCTTAAAAATCATATATATTAAAATGTATAAGCTCTAAGAACAATTTAAAATAATGGCATTCTGCATTTATCCAGTGAAAATTTATTCATCATATATCAGACTTCTTCAAATGTTTTGAAGAAAACAACAAAGATCCATGTATTCATGGATCTGTTGGTCTGAACAAAACCATACATATACAGCATATATTTTACAAAGTGAATGAGTATCTTTATCTTGACATAAGATCCTAAGTTCTGTTGTGTTGGGAATTAAGAGTCAAAATGAAGTAAGATTTTTTAATATCATTTATAAGGGGAGATGGGCTGGTGTTTAATGGAAGTCTCATTCGCTTCAGAATAAAGATAACTTTGAAATGACCAGCCTAATTTGTATTCTGTTTCTATAGTTTTCACTGAGAGGGAGAAAGTATCTCACTGTGAAGCCCAGGCTGTTTTCAAACTTACTATGTCACCAAGCTGGCCTTGCACTCCTTATTCTCTAGTCTCTGTTCCCAAGGCTGACACACGGGAATGTATGTATCATGACACCTGTCTGCTCAGCCTTTTTTATCTCTAAAACCATCTCTACTAATCAACACATTGAACAGGAAGAGGTACCCTCAAATCCTACAGTCCAAAATAAAGCCAACTCTGTCTTCAAATTCACTAGTGTTTCATTAACAATAATAATGACTAACACTTGATTATTCACTGTGATAAGTACTGTTGCAGATATTCTCTATAAATTGCCTCATTTACTTCTTAATATTTTCCAGCACAGTACACTTTCTTATTACCTTTATTTATAGACTGACAAACAGGAGTGTGCAGTGATGCTACAACATGACTTAAGCCACCCACTAAGCAGGTATTGAAGTCTCACCGTATCAGCCTGCAGGATTACACTTCCATTCACTGTTCCATTGTTCACAAACATGGTAATACTGAGCATTACCATACAGTAAGTGCATTACTCTTCTAGTGACTGCGCATACATTAACTTCTAATACTTAAGGAGGGAGGTGGTATCAATTAAACTCTAAAGTTCTGACAGATGTCTCCAATTCTGAGCTGAAAATATTGCATAGGTTTGCCCTCATGTAACATCACCTTTCTTTGCACATCTATAATCAAAGAGATGACTAGAACTGTCCTCAGAGGAAACTCCTTTATTTCACAAAGTAAATACTTAGTGAAGAATCTTCTCCTGAGACCTTCTGCCCCAAACAACTACAAAACAAATGTCATTTGAATGGCCTTGTCCTGGTCCTTACTCCTATCTGCCTAAAGATGTTCTCTCTCCCACTCCCCATTTTTAATTTATTTTATCTTACTACATGTTTTGCATTTTATAAGCTGTTTAAGTATTTTTGGAAGGATGTATTAATGAGTAAATAAATAAAAAATGAAATTGTTATTGTGTTTGCTGAATGCCAGTATAATCAGAATAATCAGCTCTGTCAGCATCAGACCAGCCTCTGCATTCCAACCTATGTTGAGTAAAGTAAATGTTGAAGAAAATGAGAGAAAAGCTAATTTTTGTGTCTCTTACCAAAATGGCTTTGCAATATTCTCCTCTCCTTGAAAAACATCAGTTAAGGATTTCTTTTTCCTTATTAAACTGCAAGAGTAATAATAACAACAGTGGTAATACTAACAATTGAAAGGGTTAATTTTGATTTAGCACCTACTATGGATCCTAATTATTTTTCTTTAAAATTCTTAGTTATTAGTGTTTGGAGGTGAGAGTCTGGGATGTTCTATAGACACCAAATTTATTTTTAAAAAATCTATATGTGTGCTGGATACCTGAATAGAAGACAACAACCATTAAACAATATTTAATTAAAAAAATATTACCAAAGGTCCCTGCGGAATGAGTTCTGTAAAGATAACCCACAAACTGATTCAATCCACCCATACTAACCAATGCATAGATGATGGGGAGAAATGCGAATATTCGGAAGAGAAAGTGGAAAACTTGAGATCACTAGGCATTGCTACTACAACCAGTTTCTGAAAATTTTAAGCAAGGGCTAGCTAGATGCCTTAGCAGGTAAAGATGCTTACTGACAAACCTGATGACCAGAGTTCCATACCCAAGGCCCACATAGTAGAAGAAAATAACCAGATCCTGAAAGTTCTCCTCTGAACTCCACACATATTTGGTGATATATGAGCCACTTCCTCTGAAATACACAAATAAATACAATGTAACTTAATTCAAAATTATAATTACATGGTCCTTCTCTTAGAGACAGAGTACATCAGGATACACCATGAACAAAGGCAAGGTAGATAGAGAGATTGCTCTCTGTTAAGGGCACACATGACTCTAGCAGGGGATCTGAGTTTTGTTTTTATTATCCACATCAACTGGTCTTCAATTGCCTGTAACTCCAGCTCTGGGGGATCTGACATCTCTTCTGGCCTCACTTAGCATGCCACTCACAGGTTTACATCGATACATACACATACATGCATAATTAAAAACAAAATAAATATATTTTTAAAAGAACAGTAGGGAGAGAGGCCTCTAATACATACATGCCTGAGTATAGTCTGAGTATCCTAATCATCATGTCTATTTTGGAGTGGCTAAAAAAATGTTTTTTAGTATTTGGATATTTCTCAATGGCTGCCGAATGTCAAAGGAGCTGCAAAATATTGTAAATACAACCCCCCTTCCATGGAATGCCCTGTCTGAATTCATAAATTGGTCCAAAATAGTTTTTATTTATAAATGGAATATCCAGTTAACTTCCTAATAGCTAAGAGTATGGAAAACAAAGTTATACCATAAAATCTCTGTGTGGGAAGAAGAGCCATGGCTGAGTGGGGTCACAGAAAAAAAAATCAAGTAAGTAAACAAACAAACAAACAAACAACAAACTCTGGTCTTTAAATTGCTTGCTGAGAGTGAGCACACAGAACACTGAAACATCAGTGTCCTATTTTTGAATCCCACACCTGGAATTGCTGATTTGAAGAGAGACAACAGAAGAAAGTTATCTTTAATGCCATTTGAACCCTCCAGCCTCCATTACACAGAGCAAAGTCACACTTTCCATCCATGGTGTTCTGTTACTCAATTGTTCATGAAAAGAAGAAACACTTCATTTCTGAGCCTTGAGCAGCAAGTAACTTTAACTAGACTATTCTTCCATGAACATCAGTCATGTTTTACCAAGGCTCACGGCCTCATGTTTTGCATGAGTATATGATGTACTTACATACAAATATGCTTGTGGGTATGCATGTAAGGTGCAGGTGCATATTTATACAGGTCCATGTGGAAGTCAGATACTCTTCAATGTTTCTTTCAGTCACTTTTCACTTTATTGATTGAGGCATGGTCACTCACTGGACTCAGAGTTCACAAATCCAACTGCCCAGCGAACTCCTTTACCTGAGGATTCTACCTCTGCGTCCCAAGTTCTAGAATTGCCACTGGCCATCATGCTTTCCACTTTAAGCTCCAGTCCTTACATTTGAACAATAAATGCTTTATCCACTAAGCCTCCTCACAGTTTAATTTTTATAAAATACAATAGTGAACACACCTGTGATATATAATTACACATGCTGGAAAAGCTGATAAAGACATAAAACAAGTGGATACAGATGATTGTCCTTCTCCCTCTGTTCTTACAATCAAATTGGCAGCACCTGCCTGTATTGACATAAAGGTGAAAGAGGGTAACAAAGTATGAGGCAGCATGTTGAGGTTTTAAATTGTGAAAAACAGGGCAAATCTCTACACTATCCTGAAACAGATTAAGATAGGGGTGAAATTGGTCTCTAGTCAAGAGATGCAAGGATGTGTAGATGGATTATTGAGTAAAGTGCTAGTCTCACATCTGAAGGTTATTGTTCCACCTTCCTACATTCAGAGAGATGAAGTACATTACCACCTCTACTCCAATTGAGAAAAAGGAGGTCTTGCAATGAAGATGGTTTTGTCCAGATACAATCAACCAATTGGAATATCTAGAATAACCATACTCCTAGGTCTCCTGCAGCCCAAGACATTTTTCCAATGCTTAGCTGTGACTACTTTCAGAGTCTTAGCACAATGCCTCTGCTCCCAAAGCTATCAATGTCCATACTTCTCAGAAAATGAAAGAAGCAAATAACTTCATTCTGTCAGGAGTGGTGGTAAAACAAGGAACAGTGGTGGTGTGAAGTACTACATAGGGAAAGCCAAATTATCATGAAATAGGTGTCAGTCCTCCTTAGTTCAACCTTCTTCACTTTAACACTCTTATCTCCTTAGAGTTTCTGTCAAAACCAGAACCTATATGACTAGTTTCTAGAGGGCCCATCTCAGTTCTCTAAACCTTGGTGGGCAAGCTAAACTCACAAAGTAGTTTCATGGCCTACATTGATATGAGATTTGCCCTCTACCCAGACTACAAACCCTAGTGAGCATCACTAGCAACCCATTTCTAGACAGACAGCACCCCTTTCTGACTAGACATATTTATGGAACCCCAACAATTCCAAGGATAAAAAAAATATTGTAAAAAAAGGTTTTATTTTGCCACCTATCTAGAGTCTCTACTTCTCTTTTTAACCTTGAGGCCATCACATTGAATTGTTCCCAATACTATTAAACTGTACAAGTTTCTCAGAGATTCAACAAGAATCCATAAACCGCCTCTCACCTTTCTGTATAACTTCACCATTTGATCTCAGGTCTTCAAATACTAAAAACAATAACGAAAAACTAGTGTGAGAACAGTTATCAGCTACAGATGAGGGCCAAAAATCAGTGCCAGGCATACTTGCAAGCCACAAGAAGATGATATTTCATTTTGACACTGTTTTCCAAAGAACAAAACGAAAAGCCTATTTTAGATTCAAGGAAAGCAAGTCTCATGTTGTCTAGAACATTCAAAATCTAGGCTACAATTTACTCTCTCTGAACTATAGCCACACTCACCAAAACCAAATGTTCCTGTCAAATACA
Source organism: Mastomys coucha (assembly GCF_008632895.1). NCBI lineage: Eukaryota > Metazoa > Chordata > Mammalia > Rodentia > Muridae > Mastomys > Mastomys coucha. The sequence goes on from NW_022196904.1 coordinate 145,033,822, forward strand.
GGAGGCCCTGTGAATTGGGAAGAATCTGGTATCTAACTGGGTCTTTGAGAAGAAATAAGCAGCTTTGGCATTTGCAGCCCCAGCATACACAAGCACTTGCTAATACGTATGGGACTTCTACTCTATCCTGGCCTGGACTCTTCATCCCAGCAAGGCAATTAGAAGACTGGGGCTAGGGGATTACCCTGAGTAGAGTTTCTAATCAGGCCCTGAGCTTCTAATTAGGATTTTCTCAGATCTCAGAAGAAAGACACTTCAGAAAAAGTCCTATACATTATCAATCTAAATTCTTCTCCAACCAACATTTACCCTATTCACAAGCCCCACCATGATTCAATCTCATTTTGAGGAAGAGAGAGAATCTTCTGTGATTTGCTTTCTGAGGACTTCTCAGCAATCTAAACTGACTTACCAATTTCATGTATGTGATGTACATGAATTAATTTGGCTATAGAAAAATCCTAGCAGCCTGCTTACTCAGTTATTCAACTAATATTTAATTGTCAATATGTAAAGTATATAGGAACAACATGTGGCATACCATATTAAATTAATCTATATAAACCGAACAAGTTCTGAAAAAAATCCTTGAAGGCAGATCCTACTATTATATTCTACAAATAAATAAGTTGAAAGGCAGAGTGATGTAATACCCATTAATGGTTTAACAAAGAGCTGAAAAGCTCAAGAGCACTACCTGTTCTTTCCAGAATACCAGAAACCCACATTGTTCCAGGAGAGCTGAAACTGTCTTCTGGCCTCCAAGGGAACTGCAAACATAAGATGTACACACATACGTATCAGCAATTCACTCACACCCTTGAACAAACTCTGTTTTTGAAAAGAACACCTAAGACTGGAACCAGGTCCTGGCTTTGGGTGCCTATAGCCACTATGCTATGTACTTCCTTATATCATTTTGTTGAAATTAATGAAATTATTAGTAAACTTCAGTGATGCTCAAGGTATAAAGGAAAAAGATACATCTCAATAAAACCCTGTTCTAAAAAGCAATGTGCCCTTGACATTGCACTGTTGAAATGAGTTGTATCATGCTATTCTCCCTGCTGTCTCACACCAAACACCCTTCCTTTGAAATGATATCACTTTACTCTCTGGCCTTCTGCAGTTACTTGAGGATATGTACTTACATCTTCAGATTTGGAGATAGGAGATGGTGCCTCCAATGAGAAAGAGCATGTGACATTTGTCTTTATACAATCGTATCACCACACTCAATTTAATCCTTTTTAGGTCCATCCATTTACCTGAAAAGTTCATATTTTCATTTTTCTTTTTAGCTAAATAGTACTACATAATCTTTATGTACCACATCTTTCATTAGCCGTTCATAGGTTGGAGGACATTAAAGTTCTTTCCATTTTCAAGCTATTGTGGATAAGGAAGAATTGAACATGCTGAGCAAGAATCTGTGGGGTAGGACATCTAATCATTTGAGCATATGTCAGGGACTGATATGTCTGAGTCATATGATAGACTTATTTTTACCTTTTTGAAAATTTTTTATATTGATTTCTATAGGTAGTCCCACCTGATTATAATCCTACCAACAGTCAATTGGGGTTCCAGTTTCCCTGAAACCTCTCCAGCATTTTTTTTTAAAAAAATATGGAACACTTCACGAATTTGCGTGTCATCCTTGCGCAGGGGCCATGCTAATCTTCTCTGTATCGTGCCAATTTTAGTATATGTGCTGCCAAAGCGAGCACTTCTCCAGCATTTATTGTTAACTATTTTGTTGATCTTTTACCTGAGGTAGGATGGAATCTCAAATTTGTTTTGATTTGTAATTCCTTATTGACATAAATCAGCAGTTCGCAATCTACAAATAGAATTTTGAGAAACTCTTATTATTCCCTCAATATTTCAGCTCCTCATTCATCTACATTTTCCTCAATACTCTAGGACAGGAGTGGACTGCATGTCTCACTGAATCTTTGGTTTAATGACATTTTTTTAAGAGTGTTTGTTGTATGTATATATCATATCAAATATATTTATGTGTATATTATATATATACATATATATATATGTATATATATAATCACAAAACTGTGGTGTAAATTTGGAATACTCTCTCACATACCCTCAGAGCATACTCAACTTGTGAGACTCAACCTCTTTGAGTCTAGAATAAACATTTTACAAGGGCTGCATAACAGATATCCTGTGTATAGGATACGTACATTTTAATTCATAATAGTAGAAATTATAATTAAAAAGTACAAATTAAAATAATTTTATGATTTGGATACACCAGACCATGAAGGATTATGTGATAAGTGCTGCAGCATTAGGAAGATTGAGAAGCACTGCTATAGCTGATGAACACTTTTGAGAAATCTCTTAGCCATTTTTTTTCTTTTAAGATCTTTCTATTTAGGGGCTGGAGAGATGGCTCAGTAGTTAAGAGCACTAAATGCTCTTATGAAGGTCCTGAGTTCAAATCCGAGCAACCACATGGTAGCTCAGAACCATCCATAATGAGATATGATGTCCTCTTCTGGTGTGTCTGAAGACAGCTACAGTGTACTTACATATAATAAATAAATAAATCTTAAAAAAAAAAAAAGATCTTTCTACTTAGATCTCAGGCCCAGTTTTTGAATGAGTCGTCAATTGTTTTTATGATTCTTTGTTTTTGGTCTTTTTGTGAGTTGTTTGTATATTCTGGTTATCAATATTCTGCCAGATGTAAAGGTGTTAAAGATTGTCTTACTGTCTGCAGGCTTTGTCTTCACCCTACTGATGGTTTCTTTATTTTTACAGGAGCTTTTGAGTTTTACCAAGTCCCAGTTCTTAACTGTTGACTGTGATTCTTCTACAAATGGAGTCCTATCAAGGAAAATTTTTCCTGCACCTACATCATGTCAGGTACGGCCTTTCTTTTCTTCTAGAAGCTTCAGTGTGTTGAGTTGCATGTTTAAGTCTTAGATCCATTTGGAGTTAGTTTTACACAGGTCTACATATGCAAATATCTAATTTAATTTTCTACATGTGGATATCCAGTTTTCCCAGCATCATTTAATAAAGATACTTTCTTTCTTCCAGCATTGAATCTCTATTTCTGTATTTACTATATTTATTTATCCTTAAATTTAAGTTTTATTTCATTGTGTTAAGAAATGATGAAGAAAATGATTTTAATCATTTTGAATTTATGAAGATTTTTTTGTGTGTCCCAGGATGAAGTCTATTTTATAAAAACATTAGTGAACTGCTAAGTAGAATGTGTATTCTTTGGTGTTTGGGTAAAACATTATGTAGATATCTGTGATGCCCATCTGATTGTAGTATCACTGAGTTCTGATAGTCCTGTTTATTTTTGTCCATATTCTCTGTCTACTGAAATCATCTATTAGGTTGATATAAGTCTGTGTCTTTAAATCAAGTAATACTTTTTTTAAAAAAATTGGGCAATCTATAGTTTAGTACATAAATGGTTACACTAGTAATATTGACTTGGTTACCCTCTATTAGAGTGAAGTGTCTCTTTATGTCAGACATTAGGGTAGTGATACCTACTTGATTCCTAGTGTCATTTGACTGGAGTAGTTTTGATCATTACTGTTTTACTATCCTTGAAACTAAAATGTTATCTTGCAGAAAGCAATAGATTTTGTTTCTTTTCTTTTTAAAAATAATATTTTCCTAATCACACTTACTTCCCATTCCTTTTGTGTCCATCTTCGCAATCCCTTGAGATGGACCCCCACAACAAATATTCAAAAGTTCAACTTGTGTTGTCCATATGAGTATTAAAGCATGGTTAAACTCCCAGTGATATGCTCCCTAAAGAAAACTGAGTCCTTCTCCATGTGCATAATCATCAGAAACAATCACTTATGAACAACTACACCTCAACATCCCTATAACTGATTTTGGGAGTTCTATTTGATGGCTTCCATTTTTTAGACTATTACTTTAGGGGTGGTTAGGGGACTGGCTTGCAGTTGTCACAGAAGCCAACCATGTCCCTCTTTTGCAGTTGTGCATCTACAGTCATCAATATTGCAGCCACTGTAGTCCTTGCTCTCTACATTCAGCTGGAGATCATATCATGGCATCCTCATGGTTTCAGTGACAGCACAGACCAGGAACATGTTCCTGGGCTTCAGTAGGACCATGGAGCCACCAAAGGCCCTTGGAGGCACCATGAACCACTAAAACCACCATGACACTGGCTACAGCAAAGACTATGTATATCCATATTGCTTTTGGTTGTAGCAAGGGTCCTGCACATCAACACAGACCCTGGGTTTAGTAGGACCTCCAATCCAGACACAGCCCCTAGTGGTTGAAAGAACCTGAACATCATCATAGTCACAGGAGGCAGCACCAGACACCCACATCCATATTTCCCCTGAGAACAGCAGAGCCATGAACATGTATTTAGGCTGCTGATTAGACCACAGACATCTGCACAAAGTTAAGTGGTAACATGGGCCACACATATCAATGCAGTCCCCAGCCATATCATGACCACTGATCCATACCCATGGCCTTCAGTGGTATCAAGGCCCACTGTTATCCTTCAAGAGATATAACCCAGGAAGTGAACCAATCCTCAACTTAGTTTCTATCATTGCCCAGAGCCATGTTGATTTCCGGCCTGGGCAACATTTTCATGGGCTGGGTCTACACATGTGTAAACTGCAGACTGTGTACACCACCTTGGCAACAACATCAGGCGATGGCCTGTTCCACAGTTTCACCTCAGCAATCTCTCACACCTGTCACTACAATCCTATCTTGTGTTCTGACTCTCCTCCCAGCTATCTTTGCCATCTTTTCTACCTCTCCATAGCATATTCATTCAAACTAGTGGCCATGGCTGGTGTGTTAGCTTGGACCCACATGAGGAGTGGGCAGAGTAGGCTTCAGGTGGTCCAGCTTCCATTGTCCTGCAAAATTTTTTGATCCATTTGACTCAGCCTCTGCCTTTTGATTGAGGAACTTAGGCCACTGATCTTTAAAATTTTGAAATTTCTTTGCTAGTTCTGATCATCATGTTGATTTTTGGTATTATTGTTACCATTGCCAGTAGTATTTTGTGTTTTAATAGATATTTCTTTTCATTCTGCTATATGCATTCCTCTTTTAAGCTTGAAACAGTGTTTTCTGCATTTTCTTCAAGAATGGGTTGTTACATATAAAATTTGTAGGCTGCTTATGTTGTGGCAAGTTTTTCTTTCTTTTTTCAGTTCTGGCATATAGTTTTGCTAAGTATATTAGTCTAAGTGAGCCATCATAACCTTTTATGCTTTCCCATGAAAATCAGTAGTTAAGAAAATTTACACTACAGATATACCTACAGGAAAATCCTACAGATGTGTACTTTCAACTAGGAGTTCCACTTCCAAAATTATTCCAGCTTGTGTTGAGTTAGAATAAAAATATCCAGGAGAGCAATAAATGTTACAGAATCACTCATTTTTATAAATTCCTCAACATATATTTAGAAATGGTTCATTATTTCATATTCTCCTATTCTTCTCTACTATGTCTCAATTTCCACTCAAATTTGTATATAATGTAGGAAAAACTTAAATCAGTAGACACAGTCATACCAAAGACTTATTTTGGAGAATAAAAGCAAGTATTATCCAAATGCTCAGTGGAATTCCCTAAATGACTAGGATTACTGGTCTATGGTTGTTTTTCTTCTTTGAAATACTACTCTGTCATCGGGCATCTGCAATTATAAAACAGGAATGAGGAGGAGGAGGAGGAAGAGGATGAGGAGGAGGAAGAGGAAGAAGAGAAAGAGGTGGAGGAGAAAAAAGGAGGAGGAAAGAGAAAGAGGGAGGGAAAGATTGAAACTGCCTAGGTTGATGCCCATTGTCCTCTTTGAGATTTTTTTTCTTCTGGAAGAGCAGTGGCCAATATTAGTGACTGGCTTAAAGCAAAATAGGACAGAGGGTAAGTCCACTGAAAGAGAACACTTGTTAGAGGAAAGCAAGAAATATTATTCATAAGTGCATTGAGGAGTTAGTACTAACCACAAAAGAACAACTATAGTATTGTAGAAAACAAGGTCAAATTTTGTGTTTTTATTCATTCTTTGACAATTTCTTACATTGAAATTTGACTATATTCATCCCCAATTGTTTCATGATTCACTCTACCTCCTTAATTCTCCCAGCTTTTGTCCTTTTCATTAATGTAATAACACATTGAGTAAGAAAATTGTCTCTTCTTCAGAATTTTTCAGTTATTGGTAGAGGGTTTGGATAATTTAAATGAGAATGGCTCCCATACTCTTATATATTGGGAATGTTTGATTCCAAGCTGGTAGACTGCTTAGGAAGAAATAGGAGGTATGACCTTGTTAAGAAGGTGTTTCACTAGGGATGGACTTTGAGGTTTCAAAGGCTAGTACGAGGACAGCCTCTCTCCTCTTTGCCTCCTGCTTGTGAATCAGATATAAGCTCTAGCTACTGCTCCAGAACCAAGGCCAATGGCTTGTCACCATACTATCTGCCATAACTCTCATGAACTCACTGTCTGAAACTATAAGCAAGCCCCAATTAAATGCTTTCTTTTATGTCACTTTGATCATGAAATCACTTCACAGCAATAAACAAGTCACTAAACTGGGCTTATGAACCAGTTTATGCTCCACAAGGGAATGCTGACTGGTTTCATCTTGTGAATATCTTGTTCAGCCAATGACAGCTGCTGAGAGTGGCAGTGCAATGGCCCTATCATATTCAGAAAACTCGGTTTTACTTCAGTCCTCCATAACCTTTGGCTCCTATGATCATACTATTCTCTCTTATTTAGTGGGCCAAAAGTTTTGGCAAAAGACATGATATAAATGTCCCATTTGTAGCTGAGCACTCCACTTATACTCACTCTCCTCTCTTTCATCAGATTTGAGTTTCCGCATTGCATAACCACTGACCACTGCATAAAATACTCAGAAATTCAAATTGCTTCTTCTCACATGGAGACCATAATTTGTAAATATGGAGATAAGATGAGAACTGTAATATAGTAAATGTAACATAGAAACCTTGGAATTGAAGCTTTAAGGAGGATGAGCTAATAAGTTACTGTGTACAGAAGCAAATGAGGTGTGTTTAGAGCACATGCCAGACTTACTCCTCAGAGTCAATAATCATACTTCCTTGTGGAATTCTGAGAAAATGATGAAAGTGACTTTTAGCTCCCAAATGCCACATGAGGACTAAGGAAGGCTGTATTATAAAAACAACTCACCAAAAAAAAAAATCCCGAGACCTGAGTTACAGTTACACTATTATCCCTGACTAATTTCAGCCAGAATATGATTGCCAGTGACCAAAAACAAGTGTACTCAAGTAGGAGCTGCTATTGAGTTCTGAGTGTGAACAACTCAGGAGTAGTCATGAATTCTTAAAATGTTTTCTTTTATCCCCTAGAATGTATAGAGAAGATGTGATAATGAGTCTTGTCTCTTTGGATGTGTGTTCTCTCTGCAGGAACAGCTTCTCCCTGGAGTCTGGAAGCCTGTCTCTGGAGCTGAATAATGATCCAGGGAATACTTTTCTACTGTATTATTATCACATAAGCACCTTCCAGTGCATTTTATATACCAGCCACATTGTATTGTGAGAAAAAAACATATATATGACTTAGGCTGGCCATCTGAACAATTTACTTGCTTTCTACAAAATGCCTAAACAAACACATATTAGTTCCAAATCACACCAAATGAATTCAGATGTTATATTTCACCCAACACTTATGACACAACTACCTTATCCCTGGAAATCCTGAGAAGATACTAGCTCCAAAGTAACATCTATTCAAACTAAGGAAGATAACTATAAAGAGAATCTTGTCTTTGCCATTGGAATTTGTAATTAAATAATGCCATGTCTATCCAAGTCTTATATGGGATACATAGGTAAGAATGGTTCATTTTTGTTGATACCTCCTGTTTTGTTTTTATTTTGAGCAAGGCTCCTATTCATCACTATGTCAACTTTAGGAAAGCTCTCAATTTTGTTGTAAAGTTGAATTTAATACTTATTAATTGTTTAGCATTTACTTGTTTCACAGCAAGTTCTCAATACATATTTAGTTACATATTGAGATGTCAATTCCAGTAAGGTGAACAGCATTAACATTGTTGAACTCTTTAACTGTCCCTAAGAAAACTCTAACTTTAAAAGAAAGAGAAAGAGTTTAAGAGAGTGTTGTAAGTTAAAAATAAGTACAAGATGTGGGAACCATCGGCTTCCTGAAAAGTTCTTTGATAAGAACTCTTTTCCTTCTTTATCTACTGCAGATATCACATAGTTTTCTGTGGTGCATATTAAAGAAATATTAATCTTGAAAGTGTACTAGTCTGAAATGTGCACTAACCATAAAATTTTTCTTTCCTCTTTTTAAGGTAATCTTTGTTTAGAAATATGTTACGTCCCTGTACTCTAGGCTCACTCCAGGATGGAAGTACACAACACATCTTTTGCCATAGTACAAAACTAGCTTTCATTAGTCTGGTCTCAAAGGCTTTCCTTCTGTAAAATATTGTAGCAATTGTGTTATGTAAAAGTCATTTTTTACCATTACTATGTTCTCAAATGATTTTCCAGAAAATTGAAGTTTGTATTAGCTAAGAAATTTTACAAAAACTTAACAAAAATAACGTGGTAAAACAAAACAAAAGAATAAAAACAGGTACTGAAGAAAAGTCCAAAAATCAACCTTAATATACTTCTCCTACAGAGAAAAATTGCTTAATGGTCTTAGAGAAGAATTTTAATATTTAAAATTAGGGGTTTTAGTCTGAAGGAAAGGCCATTCTCTTCTCCTAACAGGGCCAGATGTTTTGGTAGATACATCTTGTCCTATTAGGTATGAAGTTTGAAAGCTCTACATTCAAATACATTTTATTTTACTAATGGTAAAGTTCTTTAACATCTCTAGGATTTATTAATAAAATATCCATATCTAGTTTCTGGGTGCAGGCATGGGAAAAAGACAGCAGCTAGTCCTAGTAGGAGTTGTACAGACTCAGTGTGGCTACATTGGCACCCATCTATATTCAACTAGTCTCTAATAAAAATTTAATTACCCTGTCTATCTTCACAAAGGTACTACTTTCCAACCACAAAACATAAAAGGTCTTTGAAAATTTCACAATAGATTTTGAGAAAGGTATTGAAATATACCATCTTTTCTGCATTGAAAATGAAAAACATCTGATTAACTGTGGGGAGATTTATTTTTTCTTAAAGTATAAAGATGCTACTAGGTATAGAGAGAGAATGATACAGATTTACAACAAAGAGAACAGAATTTACACTAACCCACTTGATCTTCTGCTGGGTAATCTTAGACACACAGAGATTTAACTTCCTTTTAGTGACAATAGATAACTGCTTTCAACAGTACCATGCAAACAAAGTATCTTTAGCAATATTGATAAGTTAAATATTCCATAAGCATAATAAGGAAGACTATTCCAAAATCATAAGTAACTCACCAGACTTTCCTGCTCTTCCTATACAATTTTCAAAAATATAATAATATAGAAAATTAAATGGGGGGACATTATATCATAAAGTTGGATATATAAATTTAAGGACACAATTAACATATTTTAAATATGTGTTTCTAAACATATAAGTATAAAGGAATATACAGGTGTGAATATATCTTTTAACTGTGTGCTTGTCTGTGTGTGTGTATGTGTGTGTGTGTGTGTGTGTGTGTGTGTTTGCATGTGTGCACACACCCACCATGGCTTCCTGCCATGAAACTATTAAAAGAGACTCTTTGAATGAATAAAGGGAACAAAAAAATACATGGAGGGAGACAGGAGCCAATAGGTGGGAACATAAAAAGAAGAACAAGGCAAGACAGCATCTCACACACACACAAACACACACACACTTGAGTGTATATGTGTACATGTGTATAGAATGGCATATATATGACATAAGGAAACCAATTACTTTTATATGCTAAACAATTACAACAAAAAGCATTTGATGCATAAAGAAAAGAAGTTACATTACTTGGCCAAAGACTCTGACATAAAAAAATAACTACAAGTTTGAACATGCAAATATGATGTAACAAGCAGTGCAAAAAATGAAGTGTAATATATTGAAGAAGATACCTTTTGATTTGGAATGATAAAGACTCAGGTAAAATAAAGAATTCTAGTTATTAATACTAGAATAGATCATTGTCTTGCTGAATAGTTAAATAATAACAAAACCATGTGAATGTGTACTCTAAAGGATTAGTAAATACGAAGAGCCATCTCTCCATTTCTGTACTGCAGAAAGGCTTTGTGGGAGAAGAGATTAAGTTCATATTAGTGTTTGAAAGCTAAAACTAAGGTCAGTACACAAATTATATAAAGCAATAGAACCCAAGACCAAATGAAATATATTATGTTGATCTTTTTTTGTTGTTGTTGTTTTTATTTTTGGTTTTTAAAGACAGGGTTTCTCTGTATAGGCTTGACTGTCCTGGAACTCACTCTGTAGACCAGGCTGGCCTGGAACTCAGAAATCCACCTGCCTCTGCCTCCCAAGTGCTGGAATTAATGGTGTGTGCCACCACTACCTGGCTTATGTTTTGATATTTTGGTGGATGGAGGATCATATGTAAGCCAGATACCTACATAGCAGATGTGTGAGTATTAAATAGAGGAACAGGCATCTTGGTACCTTCTAAATCTAAAAATTATGTGCCTCTTATATTTACAGAAATTTCCAAATTTATACCAGAATTAACCAAAAACAGAAATTTGAAAAAGCAAAATTCTGTTGTATGAGATGAAGAGTCAAGATTTCTGAAAATAACCTCCACAAATGCTAAGGGATTATCAATTTAATTTCCATCACAAAGAAAAAGACTGTGCTTCAGGTGTGGTCTCTATAATTCACTCTTGTGCTCTGATAAAAAAGAAAAAACTGTCTACATTGAATCCATGGCCAAGAATAATGTCACCACAGTAACTGAATTCATCCTAATGGGCTTTAATGACCACCCCAAATGGGAAATTCCCCTCTTTCTGGTATTTCTTAGCATTTATCTTTTCACCATCCTGGGAAACTTGGGCATGGTCATTCTTATCCATGTAGA